>NC_139676.1:12919429-12961929 GCF_951799395.1 Argentina silus
GAGTGGAATATGCAGACATCATGCCTAGGCCTTTAGCTCAGTGGGCTAACATTCTTCGAACACAGGCGCTCACACAGAGAACAGAGGGAGCTTCGTCTCCCATACGACATGTTCACTGCACTGTAACAATGGGGTATTCTCTCAGATTACCATTTTAACTACAGTAGGGTACACTTGTCTGAACACGCGTGAAAGTGTCATCCTTAAAATAGACCACCTGCCAGTTGAAATGCTGTCATTTCATACCTGACAACTAGATGATGCGTCTCAAGGGATTTAATCCAGTGTCACCAGATTTCTTTCTAATAAATAAATAAATACATAAATGACAGACCGAGGAATCCATTCTCGGTTTCATCTATTCCGCCCCACACCTTCCCACCTTCCCACCTTCACACCTTCCCACCTCCTCATTTCTCATGTGACTCTTTCTTACCTGTCTCCACTGACCTGTATCTTCTCATCCATTCTCTCAACATACAGTAGAGTAAAGAAATAATAATAATAATAATAATAATAATACATTCAATTTGTATAGCGGTTTCTCATGGACTCAAAAAATAGAAAATAACAAATAAAAATATAGGAGGACAGTCACAGAACATACGTAACATAGGGACCTATTTATACGTTGAGAGCCTTGGTCTTTCTGCTCCACTGTAGAATTTCTCGTGGCGTTTAAAGTGGTGAGGCATTTGAGTGAAGGACCTTCTCATTGGTCCATGTTGATTTTAGTACGCTCAGTCTCTATGGTTCTGTGTGGTTCTATTCCCTTCTCATTGGTCCATGTTGGTTCTGTGTGGTTCTATTCCCTTCTCAACAAGCCAGTTAGATCTGATGACCTCCTTGTTGGAGAGAGTGGGGTTTTTTTTTTTGGGGGGGGGGTTCTAAAGCTGTTGTTTTCTAGTGATCCATGTTCATCCTGACCTTCAACATACAGTAGGGATCTTCTTGTCCGGTCTTTAATCTGTTTTTGACGGCACATCTTCTCCAGGAGAGAAACACCTTAACCCCCCCCACACACACACACACACACACACACACACAACGACACACACAACGACACACATTCGTTTGTAATGAGTACTTTACGATCACAACCATGGCCTGGAAGCACTCTGGACCAGAGTGAGCACACAATAAAGATTGATTGTCTAGTCTAGTCGTGACCACTTGTCCATGTTTTGCACACATTCAGAAGTGCTTTTAATGCTTTCAATGCTTTTGATGGATGATAGGACGATGGATTTTTTATGAATTCACATTTGCCCACGGCCCTCCTTAGAAAGCCTTTCTAATACTGTTTTCACTCTACAGAGCCAAGCTGATCTGAGCTGTCTTGTGCTGGCCTACTTTGGCATCCACCATACTGTAGTCGCTGAAACAGTCCTTGAAAGTTATCGGAGCCAGCACAGCGTGGTTCAGGCTGGCCCTGTGGTGTGTACAGCCCTGAAGAGATGGATAGATCTGGGGATCTATTCGTCTAATATATAGGAAAAGGGAGTTCGGTTTGGTGTGGACACAGAGGACACAAAGTCTGTATTGTTTCAGGAACATTTTATTTCTATTTCTTTAGTTTCTGTGGCTCATCTAAACGTGTACACAACAATACCTATCACAACGTTTACTGTACCAAAACGAGCACTTGTATTTAAAAAAAAAAAGAAAGAAAAAAAAGAAAAGACTACGAAGAATGAAGGATGTTACCCTTTTGTGAAATGTGGAAGACAAAGATGTTTTATATGCAACTTTTCTACATTTTATAAAGGCTTTGTAAATATATGAACATACATAGCTATATATACTGTTATGTATAGGGATATTTGAAGTAGAAGACTTATGCACATTGCAGTCATGCGTCTATGGGGTAACTAACGGTAACGCACAAATATGATTCAACTGAAGCCTGTTTTGTTCTCAGCACAAGGGTACGATAGGGTATGCTACTACTGTAAGGGTTGTATCTGCCTAATATGTCTGCTTTACATGATATCCTGTTTTATTTTTTAATACTACAAATAAAACACATTGTTTATCACTAAATGGCCTTGTGTGGAATCGTTTGTACCGATGCATTAATGTGTTGGTTGATTTGATTTAATTAATTAAATTGCTTAATTAAATATGTACAGCCACAACATCAATTGTGTCAAAGTTGCTGGTCTTCTCTCTCCGTCATTGTGAAGTGGCTCGTGTTGTGCAATAACTTGTACAATGCTCTGTCGTTGTGTCACACCATTGTGTTTTTCCTGCTCTCAAGTTGCCGCAGCCTCATGCCTGGAAAATGTGAATGAATATACAGGACCAGTCAAAAGTTTGGACACACCTTCTCGTTCAATGGTTTTTCTTTATTTTTTATTATTTTCTACATTGTAGATTAATATTGAAGACATCAAAACTATGAAGGAACACATATGGAATTATGTAGTAAACAAAAAAGTGTTAAACAAACCAGAATATGTTTTATATTTTAGATTCTTCAAAGTAGCCACCTTTTGCTTTGATGACAGCTTTGCACACTCTTGGCAAGGTGTGTCCAAACTTTTGACTGGTACTGTATGTACAGCCACAACATCAATTGCAATAGCAGTGCACAGTGCAAACTGTGGTAGTTGTTCATCCTCTTCAGGCAACTGAAAGGACACCTGTGGTGTATCAGCTTGGTCTATCTACAAGACCCCATCTCCCTTCCGTACCTCCCTGCCCCACTGTTCTCTTTAGGATATTTATTGAGTGTTCATGTGCAATGTGAGGGCCAGGAGGGCCAGGAGGGCCAAGGGGGAATTGGTGAACAGTGCACAGTCAATTGTTCAGCCCTGGACAGAAACATTCTTCAGGTGAAGGTCTAGTACAATGGTGTTTTGAATAACACATATTCTTGTTCGTCTACTGAGGGGCACAGACACTGAAAAAGCCACCATTAGTTTGATCTCCTTTCAGTAATTTCCTCTCAGCAACGTAGCGTATTTCAACCTTGAAAGGCAACAGGAATTATGTGGCATTCTGCAAAGGAAGAATTTGTTTAAGTAAGTGAATCATCTGTTCATCAGTCATCATAAGATAAAGTAATCATTGCTCGGACCAGGGGCCATAGGCAGTCACAGTGCTAGAAGAAGGAAAATGTACTTATTTTTTCTTCTCCCCTGCTACCCCCCTGTACAAGTTCTCTCCTGCTAATAAAATATATTTATTAAAAACAAATAGCCTACTGGCATTACGACTGCCAATGACCCCTGGTCTGAGCATTGATTACTTTGTCTTATGATGACTGTTGGGTAGATGATTCACTTACTAAAACAAATGTATTGTTGTAAGTCGCTTTGGATAAAGGCCTCTGCTAAATGCCGTAAATGTAAATGTAAATGAATGTAAATGTTGCATTGCATCCTGAGTGTGACAGTATTGCTCTTCATCTCCTGCAACTCACATTGCTTTTCACTAAATGGGCTTGTGTGCAATTATTTGCAGGCCTACTGATGCATCACTGTATTGGTTGATTGATTGATCGATAAATTGCTTTTATTCGATGACTTAAATCATATGTACAACCAACATCAAAATGCAATATCAGTGCACTTATTTGAACATTTTTGTGGTCTAGTTTCTGCTTCCAAGCTGGAACATTTCTCGTTAGGAGATGCTCTGAATGTTCCTGTGCAGTGGAGTGTCAGGAGGCCAAGGGAGTGTGTTGTGTAACAACAATGTTATAACAATGTTATTCCTTAGCCTCGAATGAAACATCAGAGATGAAGGTCGAGTACAACGGACACCTGAACACACCTCCGCATCATCACCGAGAGACGGCCATTCAATTAGTTACAGTTCTTCTCGGTTGCTAAGACATGATGAAACTCATCACCACCTTCACAGCACAGCAGGAGTCGTCTCTTGCAAATGTGTTAACACTTTTTCATTGGTTTCACACATTCCTTCACACCCTTTTTCAAAACAGTTAACACAGTAACACATAGTAAGACCCAAAGCTCTGTTGGATTCACTGTGTTAAACAAAAGGAAAACATCTATTCACAGCTGATAGAAATGACTTGCATAATCATGAATCTCTAATGCACCTGTCTGAAACTGCTTTGCACTCTCAATCAGCAATCAGTCCTTATCCATCAATAAAAGATGCCACCTCTGTGTTGCTGTTTGCAAGCATGGAGGCCAAAGGCCCGTAAGGAGAGTAAGAGGCCACGGAAGAGGAGTCTGAGGAAGAGGAGCCTGAGGAAGAGGAGTCTGAGGAAGAGGAGCCTGAGGAAGAGGAGTCTGAGGAAGAGGAGTCTGAGGAAGAGGAGCCTGAGGAAGAGGCGTCTGAGGAAGAGGAGCCTGAGGAAGAGGAGTCTGAGGAAGAGGAGCCTGAGGAAGAGGAGTCTGAGGAAGAGGAGTCTGAGGAAGAGGAGCCTGAGGAAGAGGCGTCTGAGGAAGAGGAGCCTGAGGAAGAGGAGCCTGAGGAAGAGGAGTCTGAGGAAGAGACGTTTGTATGCGTGGTGGAGGAGCCGCAGCAAGAGGAGGAAATAGAGCTCAAGTTTCAAATCACCATGTCATCAATCATGGCTTGTCCTTTAGAGAGGCTGGACAAAGGGTCCAGCCCATTCTGAGTCTGAGCACTGTGGCATCTATTGTCAGACTTTTTCGGAATGAGAATAGGTGTCACAATGTCACTGTATACCACTGAGTATTTCAGCTTTACTGCGTTGCCCTGTTGGCAGAACAGACTGTGTCTACAGTAACGCAGTTGTTTCATCAGTCCCATTTATGTGACTGTCATAATGTCAATTTTAACATGTATTTTGCATTTACTTTATAGAATCCACAGACAAACCACACACTGGTGGCAGAGGAAAGACCTTTAGTGCTGAACAGGAGGCTGCCATTGTAGATATGGTCGTGGCAAACAATGCGATCAGACTGGGTAAAATCCAGGCAGTAGTGATGGCAGATCAGGGAGCATTTAGAAATATCAACAGTGTGAGTTTGGCTGCTATTGATCGAGTCCTTACACGAAACCATGTCGGAATGAAGCAGCTGTACAGAGTTCCATTCCAAAGAAACTCTGACATCGTGAAGGAGGCGAGACTCCAGTGTGTGCAGGTCAGGATTAGTTATTGTAATGCCTTGTCATACCATACAGTTACATGCAACTGGAATAATTAGCTTGAATTAGCTTTTTTCTTAGAGAATAATGGAGCTTGAACCTGAAGGGGCACATCACATATTCATTTATGCGAATGAAGCCGGCTTCAACCTCTCTAAAGTGCAGAGGAACATCATTAGGCAGAGGGCCGCTGTTACAGTGACAGGTCAGAGGTCAGAGGTATTACTGTGTGTGCTGCCATCTCAAATGATGGTGTCCTTTGCCACATACCAACTATCAGCCCACACCATACGGAACGCCTCATCACATTTCTTGATGCACTGAATGGAAAAACTGGTTCCACCCGAAGAGCGAGGGCTGTTGACGCCTGGCGTGACTCTGGATGTCATTATTTGGGACAATGTTGCCTTCCACCGCTCTCGCCTTGTGAATGAATGGATTGCAGCACAGCCCCGTATGATGATGCAATTCCTCCCTGCATACTCTCCTTTTCTGAAGCCAATTGAGAAATTCTTCTCTGCTTGGAGATGGAAGGTATATGATAACCAGCCACATGACCAGATGTCCCTCCTGGAGGCAATGAATGCTGGTTGCCTGGCAATAGGAGCAGAGGAATGTCAGGGATGGATAAGCCATGCAAGGAGGTTTTTCCCTCGGTGCATTGTGAGGGAAAACATCCAATGCGATGTTGATGAGAATCTGTGGCATATTCGTCAGGAACGAATGGACTAAATGTGAAGTTCTGAGTATTTCTTTATTTTGTGTTTTGGATATTTCCACCCATAAGTTTCCTTTGGTTGCTTTTATGTTTATTTTATTTACAGCATTCAGCATTTCTGAGTTTGAAAAGTATGGAAAAAAAGAATGACATTGATAAATCTGATGCAGTACAATAAAAAAAATTGTTTGAGTATTTCAGATTTTGGGTGAAGTTCTTTGGTGAAGAAAGAATGCAGTACAAAAGCTGTACCACAAAGAATGTCCGAGTTTGTCTAGTCTAGGTGCTTACATTTTTTTTAAGAAGAAGAAGACTCTTTATTTGGCCTTGCAAGCAATTCTCATCAATTGTAGGAATTTGACATGTGCACACCCCTCCCGAGACAACACACACACACACCCAAGGGAGAACAGATCTCTGGGCACAGGGCAGTCATATTCGGCACCCCTGGAGCAGTTAGGGGTTAAGTGCCTTGCTCAAGGGCACAACGGCAGTGGTAGGAGCTTCAGATATGATGCCAGTAACCTTCCAGTTACCAACTCACATCCAGCTCCCTCCTAGGGTGGGGATCAAACCAACAACCTCCCAATTGCTGGCTGGCCTCGCTAACCTCTAGGCCACCATTGGCACAGAGAGACCTGCACACAAGAATAAAATGTCTAAAAATGAGAAAATGAGAAAATGTCTCTCTTTTTTTACAGTATTTCAACAGGGCATCTCAGAAGTGTAAAGTGCAGGGTTTGTTATATCTAGTAAAACCATCTTTGGGGAAAAGACGACAATTCATGCTGTGATTGAGCAACCAACACTTAGCCAGACAACGCCACCTTGGGAAATAATTTAAGGAGGGGATGACGGCTGGCCTCCTTTCATGCAGCACTCAGTGAGAGTTTTTAATAATGAGCACTTCATGATATGAGATCATCATTATGTCTAATGTGTCTCCGTTCTCCATTTGTTGCCATAATGGATCATGCTGGGTGTGTGTGTGTGTGTGTGTGTGTGTGTGTGTGTGTGTGTGTGTGTGTGTGTGTGTGTGTGTTTGTGATCTGTGTGTGGGTGTGTGTGTGTGACCAGTGGGGCTCCACAGAGGAGAGGTAGATAATAACCTATTATCTTCCCATAGAGAGCATAGATATGGCAACTCCTCTTCAGAATGGAATCAACAAGCCTACAATATCTATAATTGTATGTGCGTGCGTGCGTGCGTGCGTGCGTGCGTGCGTGCGTGCGTGCGTGTGTTTCCTCTTCCATCCCTGGTGGCTGATTGCTCTAATTAACTTCAGGGGCGGGTCTAAAGATACATGCTGCGTCTCTCATGCCTGACATTGATGAGAGGGTGAAAGACACAGAGGTCTCTACATGTTGTATGAACAGCTGCTGAAGTGTCGTCTGACACTGTCAAAAAGGTGAGACAGGTGAGTCAGAAGGTTGGTATCCAGGTATCCAGAAAGTTGCCAGTCTCAGTGTTGATGAGGAACATCTTGGAACCGAAAAATGGCTGACCTTGTGCCCAGAGCTCTGTTCTCCCTGGGGGGTGTGGAAATGTGGAAATACCGCATTCCAAACAGTGATTGATTGATTGGTGATTGATTGGCAAATAAAGCGTGGTTTGCAGTCTTGAAAGGGCAGCCTTAACTGTGACAGGTGCCTCTCAGTCATATAAGCACGATCTTCAGTGAAAGAGAAAATGAAAAACATTTGCAGATGAGAGCTCAGAGCCAGGTGTGACACTCGAAGGGAGGGAGAAGTAAGTGTCTCCAGAACACGTGCCCAGGGGCCTCAGGGAACATGATCCGGCTCAAGTGTTTCAGTGAGTCACCCCTCAACTCAGCACGTGCTGCTCCCTCTGCTCTCCTTCTCCTTTGATGATGCCATTGTTTAAAAGCAAGCTTCATACTAAACGTGACATGTCTTTACTTGTGATTGCAGTGTGTGTGTGTGTGTGTGTGTGTGCGTGTGTGTGTGTGCGTGCGTGTGTGTGTGTGTGTGTGTGCGTGTGTGTGTGTGTGTGCGTGCGTGCGCGTGTGTGTGTGTGTGTGTGTGTGTGTGTGTGTGTGTGTGTGCGTGCATGCGTGTGTCTGTGTGCGTGTGTGTGTGTGCGTGGGTGCGTGTGTGTGTCTGTGTGTGTGCGTGTGTGTGTGTGTGTGTGTGGCTCTATCCTAGGGCTCTTACTGTTCTCCCTCTATACCAAATCTCTTGGCTCGGTAATTTCCTCACATGGTTTCTCCTACAACTGCTATGCAGATGACACTTGACTCTTTCTCTCTTTCCCCCCTTCTGACTCACAGGTGGCAACACGTGTCTCTGCGTATCTTGCAGACATTTCCACTTGGATGTCAGCCCACCACCTCAAGCTCAACCTTAACAAGACTGAGCTGCTCTTCCTCCCGGGGAAAGCCTGCCTTCTCCAAGACTTCTCCATCACAGTAGAGAACTCTACTGGGACCTCCTCCCAGACAGCCAAGAACCTTGGGATGATCCTTGACAACCACTTATCCTGTGTGGTGAACATCACAGTGACAGCACGCTCCTGTAGATCCTTCCTCTACAACATCAGAAGGATACGTCCAATCCTCACCAGAGAAGCAGCACAACTTTTGGTCCAAACACTTGCAATCTCTGCCCGATCACTCCGCTCTTCTACCTCGGCTGGCCGCCTGGCACCGCCGCCTCTACGTGGATGCGGCAGCCGCGCTACTCGGTCACGGTTTTTCACTGTCCTTCCGCCCCGCTGGTGGAACAAGCTTCCCACTGCTATCATGACTGCAGAGTCACTAACTATCTTCCGCCGTAGACTGAAGACCCATCTCTTAACTGTCCCTCCTAAAGACCTCTTTATCCCCGCTCCCCCCCAAGTTTCTCTCCTGAAAATAAATTAAAAAAGAAAAAAAAAGAAATCTTCCTTTCTTCTAGCACTGTGACTGCCAATAGCCCCTGGTCCTAGCATAGATTATTTTTTCTTTTTTTAATATTTTATGACATTTCTTCTTTATTGGGATAGAGACAGTAGAGACTGACAGGAAGGATGGGTGACATGCAGGATATGCCGGAATCAAACCAGGGACCTTGTGATGATACGGTATGCGCCTTAGTGTGCTACGCCACTGAACGTCCCTAGATTATTCTTATTCTTATGATATACTGATGGATAGATGATTCACTCGCTTAGACGAATGTACATCACACCATGTACCCTCACCTCAAGGTAACAATGCTGTGCTGTCACAATTGAAGCACATGGGGAACTTGGTGGCGTAGCACACTAATGCCCTTACCACGTAATCGCAAGGTTCCTGGTTCGATTCCGACCCTCGACCTATCCTGCATGTCATCCCTCCTCTCTCTCTCTCTCTCTCATCCTTCCTGTCAATCTCTACTGTCTCTATCCCAACAAAGCAGAAATGCCCTAAAAACATATATAAAAAAACAACAATTGAAGCACCTGCTGTTTGAATCATCTTGGATGAATAATGGTTATTCCCATTGATTTGCATTGCCTAGATATTATTGATTGATCTTAAAATTGAGCAGGTTGGTTCTCAACAGGGTTACACCTATAGACCACTGTACTGAATGTATTCTGTTAAGCCAAGGAGAGCTGGAACTGTAGGCCATAATGTGCCCTAGATGTCATACTATTTCAAACAAGCTGTGTTGCTTGGAGGTGAGATTTGAGCAGTTAAGTTTGAATAACCGGTGGTGATGATTCATAGCCTTGTGCCTCACACACACGCACGCACGCACACACGCACACGCACACTCACACTCCGCACGCACGCACGCACACTCCGCACGCACGCATGCACGCACGCACACACACTCACACTCCACATACACACACACACTCACACACCTCCCACCACCCCTTTCTACACACACACATGCACACACACACACACACGCACACACACACATACACACACACACACACACACACACACACAGTATCTAACACTAGTAATGATCCTGTCTTTAAGTTGACATTTCATATCTCTGAGGGAGATCGTGTCTTTCTCTGCTATCCTGTGTTGGTTGCTACCTGTGCCACTTTAGGCACTGTGCTCTTTAAGTTTCTTCTCTAAATGTCAAGCATATCCTTTTCATTTCAGACCTCCCGTTGTTATGGGCGGAAATTGTTATAGACGTGATTGATATGGAGCCGTGCAGCATACGGTACGATAGTGTTCCTATTGTAGGAATGAAACTGATCAAGAGAAAATAAATCCTTCAATCACATGACATAAAATGACATATATATGGATATATATATATATATATATATATATATATATATATATATATATATATATATATATACTGTATATGGTAATATAGATATTTTCCGAGCATGGCATTAAATGTCTTTGTGATATCCATTGTTTGGGTGCAAGTTCCATGCATAAAAAAGTGTTTGCAAGTTCCCCTCCATCTTCTATGCATTATGACATGGGATGCAGGCTCTATTCAAAGAACCGGAACCGTTGTGTTTGTAATCAGTGGTCAACTGCACTCTTCTCAATGTCTTCTGTTCCTCTCAGAAGATGAAAAATGTATGAAACATTATCTTTACCAGTTTTCAGACCTTGTCCAGGAGATAGTTATATATCACACTCACACTCCGCACGCACACACGCACGCACACTCACACTCACACTCACAGGTTATTCATTTTCAAGGGTTCCACTTTAGTCCAAAGTTTCAATCGCTGGACATCTTTTATTGCTTTTTCTTTTGATGTGCCATTGCGGGAAACCATCTCATAATGACTGGAGATGGATCGGACTGATAGACACCACAAATCGAAATACAGGAAAAAGAGTTATATATATATATATAACAACACTGCTATATAACAAAAAGACCAAAAGAACCAATTAACCAGTGTTGTTAGTGAAGAGCTCTTGGGGTTGGAAAACGGCAGCACAGACCAAGATTACCAAACGATCAATCACTTCAAGTAATCACTGTTAACTGTGATGTTGCCAAAGGATGTTTTCACCTCTCCAGTATGTCTATAATGACCTTCATGCTACATAATAGCTCAGATACCACTTCCATTCTTAATAGCTGCAGTCACATTTTGAGGGTGCAGACTGTATGGAAGAACCCAAAGCAATGTCCAGCATGCAGAGTAACACACATGAAGACCACTAACAGCTCAACCAATTCAGATTCTCACGGTGAGTAGCTGTTATTTGTGATTACTGTCAATCTCCTCCACACTATGCTTGCTTCTGCTTCTGCTTCACTGGTGAACGGCCCATCGGAAGTGACAGAGACATAGGCTGGACCGGAGTTGATGGCTGACCCTGTGCTCAGAGCCCAGCGCTCTGTTCTCCCTGGGGGGGTGTGCACGTGTGTTGTCTCGGAGGGGGGGTGTGCAGTGTGTGTGTGTTGTCTCGGGGGGGGGGGGGGGTGTGTGTGTGCAGTGCACGTGTGTTGTCTCGAAGGGGGGGTGTGCAGTGCGTGTGTGTTGTCTCGGGGGGGGGGGGGGGGGGGGGGGGGGGGTGTGTGCAAAAAGATTCATTCCAACTAATTAAAGAGCAATATTCCTTCCATCTGTTGACAGAATGAATGAAGTGCTGATTTCCACATGAAATGGCTTGATTACCAACCCCTGTGTGAGCACTAGACCTGGGTTCAAATGGTATTTGAAATTGATTGCAATACAATTAGCTGTGATTGATTGAGTTTGCCTGCCACAATGGGATAGTCACAAAAGTGCACTCCAGGCAGCCTCAAAGCTTAGTTATTAAACGCTTAGCGTATTTTTAAACCCGGCTCTAGTGGGTCCTCATGCCGACACACAGGATTTGATGTAAAGAATTAATCTATTGATGTAATTTCGCCTGATTTTTTTTGGACAGATTTTTTTTGCAAGTTCTCTATTGATCTAGTTTGAGTGAGGATCTTCCTTCTTCCTTCCTTTTCATCCTCTTCTCTCCCTTGTGTTGTCTCCGTTGATGTGTTCAAACTCGGTCAAAAGCTAAAGTTATATAATGTTTCCCTCTCTGGATCGTGTACAGTGTGTCTGAGTTCTCGATCTGCCACACTGCAGAGTCCGCCCGGGTAGATGCCAGTCTACACTCACCGGCCACTTTATTAGGTACACCTTGCTGGTACTGGGCTGGACCTGTTGCCTTTCACACTACAGAGAGCTCCCTGTATCTCTAGGGTATGAAGTGTTCCAAGTGTTCCAAGTGTTCCAAGTGTTCCAAGCCTTTCACACGCCGCACATCAACATTTGCATCCATTCTCTCCTCTCCCTTTTCGTTCCAACACCGAAAAGACCCTGGTGGGTAGCGGCTCCCATTGTAATTATTATATTAGTTATTCCACAGCAGAATAATTATTCCTGAATAATTATCGCCCCGGGGCGTTCAGAAGACACTACAAGACATGATTTTCCTTCCTGGAAGAGCTTTTGGGTAAGTGGAGACTCTAATATGGAGACTACTTAGTATAGGACTAGGCTATGTTGTATTATATATGTACATGTACAGTTGTAATGATACAGTCCGTCCCATCCCCCCCGCCCCCCCCCCCCCCCCCCCCCCCCCCGGACACATCCACCCACCCACCCCTCCACTCACTCCTCCTCATTGACACCTTTCACCTTTCATCGTGTCACATGCCTGCTCCACCCACTTTACCTAGCAGAGGCCCCTGACTACCTAATGGCAGGAACCCGCCGATCCAGACGAGAGCTGCAACACAGCTGATGACAGCACCGCAAATTGAGCTGCTATGACTGACACTCGACTGATATTAAGCTGTGGGGAGCCAAAGCATTAATGCAAGTGATTCATTCATGACTTATCACAGTCACTTAGACGTCAGTTTTGAGAGGTGATGGTATGTCTTAGTTGCTATGAGACAGCTTGTTGCCATGGTGAAATATTACATGTAGGGTAAAAACACGGCCAGGGTCTAGTAGGGAGAGTTAAGTCAGAACACACACGGCAGTTTAACCATTTATTTCATGAAAATGTTAATATACTTAAGCTTGCCGTAACTGGATGGCTCCACTCTGCATACAGCAGCTCCCTGCCTGGAGTTAAACAGCTACAACATACAATTATACAATATGGCAGGGAGCCCTCTGTGGCTCAGTTGGCAGAGCATGGCGCTAACAACGCTTAGGTTGGGGGTTTGATTCCTGCTGGGACCATATATACTGAAATGTATGCACTGACTGCAATGTAAGTCGCTTTTGATAAAAGTGTCAGCTAAATGGCATATATATATATATATATATATATATATATATATATATATATATATATAGCCCAAGGCTTATCAAACCCCCCGTAGGAAATCTACATATAGAGTGACCAAGCGGGTGAAGGCCGTGGGGGTGGGTGGGAGATTCATGTTCTTTCTTTGAGATACACTGATACATCACAAGCACCACGAGGCCTATGGACGATTTGACAAAGAAAGGAAAAAACAACCAAGATATACAGTAATGACATGAATACATCAGACCCTGATACATGACCGTGGAGGCTGGTGGAGGGAGACATCAGACCCTGATACATGACCGTGGAGGCTGGTAGAGGGAGACATCAGACTCCCCTGATACATGACCGTGGAGGCTGGGGGAGGGAGACATCAGACTCCCCTGATACATGACCGTGGAGGCTGGTGGAGGGAGACATCAGACCCTGATACATGACCGTAGAGGCTGGTAGAGGGAGACATCAGACTCCCCTGATACATGACCGTGGAGGCTGGGGGAGGGAGACATCAGACCCTGATACATGACCGTGGAGGCTGGGGGAGGGAGACATCAGACCCTGATACATGACCGTGGAGGCTGGGGGAGGGAGACATCAGACTCCCCTGATACATGACCGTAGAGGCTGGGGGAGGGAGACATCAGACTCCCCTGATACATGACCGTAGAGGCTGGGGGAGGGAGACATCAGACCCTGATACATGACCGTAGAGGCTGGTGGAGGGAGACATCAGACCCTGATACATGACCGTAGAGGCTGGTGGAGGGAGACATCAGACTCCCCTGATACATGACCGTGGAGGCTGGGGGAGGGAGACATCAGACTCCCCTGATACATGACCGTAGAGGCTGGGGGAGGGAGACATCAGACTCCCCTGATACATGACCGTGGAGGCTGGGGGAGGGAGACATCAGACTGGGTGAGGGATGAAGCCCAACATGGCCTCCCAGAAAGACAAAAATTAAAGTAAAAAAGTAAACATTAACACATAAGGGAGCAAGCATTACCCTCAGATCCCAGTAGAACAACTGACACTTTCCGGTATTTTCCAGGTTAGGCCTTCAAATTTAACAAGAAGCGCCAACAGGCGTCATGTCCTTTCATATGATTCAATAACTCTCCAAATCCCTACGCGACACAATATTGTCTGACAATCACTTCACGACACAAACAACAAACGAGCACTCCTCGTGCCTCCTCCTCCGTCCTCCACTCACTCACTTCTTCCCAAAAGCATTGGAGGAGGACATCTAAAGGGAGGAACCGAGATCTTCTCCTCCAATTTGTGGAGGACGGAGGAGAAGATTTGAGGAATCATGTTTATAACAGTTGAGAAAGGAATTGAGAAAGAGTTCCTAGAGAACTGAGGAGTTGTGTTGCTTTCTGTCACTATTCAAGCAACTGTTTACGAAGCTATTAATATGCACACAATGTACAGCACTCATTATTGAATGCGGTGGCATTCACAAAAAGCCATGGTCAATATATAATATAATCCAATACATAGGCCCAACAAAATCAATTAATTATACCTCAGGTGAAAATTGGCCCTTACACATAATAGAAAGCAGCACACAAGACAGACAACACAACACAAATTACAAATATTACATACAGTAGAAGTGAAAAAGACAGTTATAAAAGCCTCACAATTTAATAATAAAAATAATTTTCAATGATCCAGTTTTACGCCAATGAAGATCAAAGTCTCAGAGTCTCTGTATCCATTAGTTTTGGTCTTGCGGTGCTATCTTTAGCTCTACTTTACCGGTGACCATAAATTGCAAGACGCCCCCCCGACTGAGCCATACGCTTTGATGTAGAGTACTACCCCTGATATGCAAGTTAAATTCAACTTGAAGAAAATGCCTGTCACTGGTAAATACAATGTTCTTACTTGTCCCTGTGTTGCATAAAGATCAAGCAATGTGACCCTCCCACAGTGTATTTACATTTTCTTCTGAATATCATCATCAAATGAATAACCAGAACGATACACAGTATTCTTAAGCGGGCACAGAGCTTTGTATGCAGTGTATGGGCTCTATTTCCAGCCCAAACGCTGGCATACTGGCAATTCGAGTCGGTGGTAAAAGGTTAAAAACGCCACTGTGCTGCAGCTCTGTTTTGTCTGCGCTCACCCGGGTGGAGTGGCGGTAAACAGGGGGCGCGTTCATGACCATCCGCAGGTCACGTGTCGTCATGTGCGCTGAAAAATCTGGCCTTGAAAATAGCACAAATATTTCTGACACACTAAGTGCCCCCTAAGTGCTCCCTAAGTGCCCCCACCTTTGCTAAGACTGGTTTTTCATGCCGTTAAAAAATATAGCCCCGATATGTGTCTCTGGGGCCTCGCCATGAGTATGTATTAGTATGTATGAGTGTGTACTGTATGTGCAGCACCATCTCTCTGTATGTGCAAGCTGACGCACACACCCAGATATCTATACACGCCCACACGATGAATACAAATGAGAGATAATAAACATGACGGTAAAAATCAGTGGAGTGCCCCTTTAAAACGACACACTGATCAGGGTACACTGACCGCACACAGTGCTGATCATCGATGCCACACACAGGTCCCGTACTCTCATGCTCATATTGTACACTGAACCCATCCACGGGTCCCTCACAGCAGACGTCAGCGAACGGCCATATTGACGGGCAGCAGTTCCATGGTGGACGGCTCTCGCTGTGCCACCTCCGGCACCAGCCTCAAGCTGACGCTACCACCGTCCGTGGTGCTGGGGTTGACCCGGAACTTTCTGCGGGCGGGCCATATGGCCACGATGAACCGCCTCTTGAAGGTCTCGCTGAGGATGATATAGAGGAAGGGGTTGATGCAGCTGTTGGCGTAGCCCATGCTAATGGCTATGTTGTAGGCGTAGAAGAAGGCCGGGCTGGGCTGCGGCACGCCCAGGTGGACCAGCTGGAGGATGTAGTAAGGGGCCCAGCAGACGAAGAAGGCCAGGCAGATGGCCACGGCCATGCGGGTCACCTTCCTGGTGCGTACCCTCAGGCTCCGGGGGGGCAGAGGGGCCACGCTTGTGGACATGTGCTGGAGGATCTTGAAGAAGACCAGGCAGATGATGCCCAGGGGCAGGGCGAAGGCCAGCACGAACTGGTAGAGGGTGAACCAGTAGGTGTCGGTGGCAGGGTTGGGCAGCAGGAGGGCGCAGCCCACCAGGTCGCCCTGCAGGGGCATGAGGCCCGCGTACATCCACACGGGGATGATGGTAAGCAGGGAGAGCGCCCACACCAGGGTGATGACCGTCGCCGCCACACACGGCGTCCGAATGTAGTTGAAGCGTATGGGGTGGACGGTGGCGAGGTAGCGGTCGAGGGTCATGGCCGTCAGGATGTAGGTGGAGACGATCTGGCTGTTGGAGTCCAGCGTCGTGATCAGCGTGCACATGGTGGCCCCGAAACACCAGGAGCCGTTGCCGAGCAACTGGTGGATGAGGAAGGGCATCCCGAGGAGGAAGAGGAGGTCAACAACGGAGAGGTTGAAGATGAAGATGTCGGGAACGGTCTGCTTGGTGCGGCACTTGGCGCGGTTCTTCTTCACGATGGTGTAGATGACCATGCAGTTTCCCATGATGCCGAGGAAGCAAATGATGCCGAAGATGATGGGTAGGATCACGTTGTTGTCGTAGGGGGCATGGTCCTCATCTAGGGAGGACACACACACACACACACACACACACACACACACCCACTCACACACACACATATGCACATGCACACATACACACACGCACGCACGCACGCACACACACACCCACCCACCCACCCACCCACCCACCCACCCACCCACACACACACACACACACACACACACCCACCCACACACACACACACACACACACACACACACACACACACACACACACACACACACACACACACACACACACACACAGAGAGTTGTGATAAAAGTAAATATATGAATAATATCCATGAATCATTCAGTTTATCACACAGATCTCAGAGCCTTTGATGTTCCCCCCAAAAACCGCAGCAGAAGAGGGGAGAATTTCCTACACGGGATGGCTGAGCACTGAAATGTGGGCCTTGCCTTCAAAATCAAACGATATACCTCAATGGGCACCCCAAGAGTTGTCACGCACCCCCATGTGTAATTCAAACCCTGAATGTGTTAGATGATCTTTAATCAATTTCAGGGCATGGACAAAGGCTATGGATCATATTAGTGCTACAAAGCTCTTAGGTAATTCCAGAATTGTTTGTCTGTATTATTGTATTATTCATGTCCACAAATGAAACCTGTCAATCAATCCGTCTGTTTATCACTTCAAAAAATCATATATCTTTCAAGAGCCACTTAAGGCAGTATTTGCAAAAACTCTGCAATGATGTAACTCATAACAGCAAGTTTCCCAAAAGTGTTGAAGCACAGATCATCTTAAATCATAGCTTAGATCATAGCTTGGATCACAGCTGATCCTTCCCATCCTGGTCACCACCTCTTCCATGGACTTCCATCCGGCAAAAGGTTCCAGTCAATCAAGACCAGAACCTTGCGCCACCTGGACAGTTTCTTCCCCATGGCAGTGGGGCTCATAAACAAGCTCCCTGCCTCTCACTGACTCTGGGACTTCCACCCCCCCCCACCCCACCCTGTCACACATACACACACACACACACACACACACACACACACACACACACACACACACACACACACACACACACACACACAATGCACTGACAGTGGAATGTACAATTATTACCATTTCACAGCCTCTAGCCTCATTGCCACTTAGCCTCGCACAGCCTACATAATGTATTGTTTTATTGTTCTATTTTGTACATTTGTTATTGCTATTTTGTTAATATTTAGCTATTTTGTAAATGTTTTTTTATGTTGTTTTTTATGTCCCATGCACCAACCTCACCAAGTCAATTTCCTGTATGTCCAAATAAAAGAATTCTGATTCTGATTCTGATTCTGATTCTGATTCTGATTCTGATTCTGAATTTTTCAGAATGTTTCGTACTGCCTCAATAATTGTAAAGACGCACGCTGGGTGGAATCCTAATTCGAGATCCGCGCGCGTAAATCGAATCGTCGCCCAAATTTCCCTTTTGAGCCTCGGCAAGATTTACCCAAATGTCGGAGTTACGGAGTTATCTCGAGTGTGATTTCATCTTATGATCTTACACATGTTGCTGTATAAAAGGTTACTGTAATTCAAATTTAAAATAGTTGACCGCGTACCTGTTGGAGCTTCAGAGGAGTTAACGGTAACCAGGGAGATGTTCTCGTCCGATACGTTAAGGAAATCCATAATACTAAACTTCACTGATGTAAAGACAGCCTAGGGAAGGAAGGACACACACATCAACAAGTGGTTATCAGCAAGTGGTTATTGCTCAAGCAAATTGTTCAAACAGTTGAAACAACAGTTCCTTGTAACAATTACAGTTGTAAATAGCAGGACTCCTTGATAACATCGTTTCCCCCCACACTAATCATAGTTGTGCCGAACTGCAAACAATGCACTGAGTATGAATGCTCACCTTCAAACATGCCACTCATGCGCCGCATCAATAAAGCTGCGTTACGTATTCCCTCTTACAAGTCGTTTTGTCTGCACCCTGCGCTGGTTAAAAAAATGAATCCTTTTTCTAGCATCGTGCCTGCCAATGTCCTTTGAAGGTGACACCAAGAGGCTGAACAAGCTTATTAGGAAAGCTGGTTCTGTCCTCGGTGTCACACTGGACAATGTGGAGAAGGTGGCCAATAGGAGGATGAGGACCAAACTCCTGGCTATCATGGACAATCCCTCCCATCACCTACAGGACACTGTGGCAGAGAAAGAGAAGCTCCTTTAGCAACAGATTATTACAACGACGTTGCACTAAGGAGCGCTATAGGAAACCTTTTCTGCCCGCCGCAATAAAACAATTCCTCCACCGGCTGGCTCGATTGGGGTGATCAGACTGAGGCTGGGGGATGTTAAATCATACTGGGCTGTTCTTACTGTATATAATGTTTCAGATGTGTATTTTATTATTCTATTGTCACTTTATTTTGTTGTTGTTGTTTGTGTGGCTGCTGTAACGCCTTAATTTCCCCTCGGGGATCAATAAAGTACCTATCTATCTGTCTATCTATCATCTATCAATGGCACCTGGTCCTAGCATAGATGTTTGCTTAGGATGACTGATGTATAGATGATTCACTTACTTTAGACAAATGTACTTGTTGTAAGTCTCTTTGGATAGAAGCGTCTGCTAAATGTCAAAAATTCGATGTGGTTTCAAGCAGTGATGACCTCCTGAAGCCGCACTCTCCGCCCTCTCCTTCCCCGCTCCTTATTAAAAAATGTCTGTGGTCTCGCTCTCCTTTCTTGTTGGAAACTAACGGTTTTGGAGGGACTCTTGAGTGTAACTGACCGTTGCCTGAGATACACTGAATAAGTTGCATTGAATCACAATTGTTCGCTCTTTTATGTACTGTAAGTGGAGTCATTAGTAAGGTATCCTTTTAATATGCCCAATCCAGTGAAATAGCCAATTTTCTATGACGGATTCGACGAACACGTGCAAGCCTGAGTCATGTAAGCAGAAACGTTTTTCATTTAATTTCATTTCATTTCATTAAACGCAAACTTATGACTATGAAAGATGTTATCGCTCCGATCATTTCATAATTAACTGTTCATGTTTAACCACTAGATGGCCGTATCCTCCCTGCTTTAGAGTCCCAGCACGTTCTATATCCCTTGATTACTTTTTGTGGCTCAGTGGCCCTATGTAAAGGTCAGCCCTCATATATGAGGGAGTGGAAGTGTGTGTGTGTGTGTGTGTGTGTGTGTGTGTGTGTGTGTGTGTGTGTGTGTGCGTGCGTGCGTGCGTGTGTGTGTGTATGTGTGGCCAACTCGTTCTTCTGTTGGCACTGAAAGCAGAAGAAACACTTTCTTCAAAAGAAGAATATCTTTGTTACATCAACTTATTTTTGTTTGTTATTTTGTTATTTTGTTGCAACCACTGTCACACATTTGCTACATCACGCACGTCATCTTTACTTCCTCTTTTTTTTTGACACACATAAAATGTATATTTCACAACTGTCAACTTTTACTGTACATTTGGACGCTGTAGGCCATTCTGAGCTTGGAGTGCAGTCACTGCTCCAAAAATCAATGATTTAGACTCGAACAAGCATCCTGCATTGATCCAGCTTTCAGTAATCATCAACCTCATGCTATCAGCCTCATGTCCAAAAAAAATAATTCTTCCACATTCCCATTGGTTTCGTACAGCTACAGTAGGCCTATTGGACGTGACGCGTACCTCATGTCCTATTGGCTAACTGTTGCAACGGTGGGCTCTAGTTGGTCAGGGGAAATGTCAGTCTCACCGTTTCCTTCCTCTTCTGGTCGCGTTTGCCACAGAAATGTACCGTCTATGGGCGCGGCATCACATCAAACGCTCCTTCAGCATTGTTTTTCAGCGTTGGTAACAGTACGGCAACACTCTCAACGCACCGTGTCTGTTTTCTCATTTAGCTTATAGGTCTGTGGCTGCGAGTACTTAGCGAAAGTCTGCTCTAGGAGCTGTACCGCTGGGTAAACGGACCGGAGTGGTCTGGGTTTTGTTTCTGACATTTTTTTTTTTTAGAATATTTTTCAACCTTCCGTGGAGGAAACAACTCCCGTGACACACTTCTAACGGGTTCTCGTCCGTACAGCGACACACAGGTGTTGAACAACAACTCGCACCATGGAGGCCGTCGCCAAATTCGATTTCAAAGCCACAGCGGATGATGAGTTGAGTTTTGTACGTGGCACGATACTGAAGGTAAGTCTATTGTTTGTTAATGCTGAAACGACTGGGACGAGTGTTTATAACCTAGTTATAACGGTGTTATTATGGTTGTTTCAGCATTGCTCTGGGTCACACTATGCATCGGGATACTAAATAGAATAGTACACAATAATACAGTACAAAAAGTACGACATAATATTGAATTTATAGAAGACGTATCTTAGCCGGAGTGTTGGCATCGGATGGTGTATTAGGCAGTCTAGACCCAGCACTTAGGAACAATGTTGCTGGTATTTCTAATGCCAAAGGTTGGGAGCATGTTTCAATGTGGTTCCAACACATTTGCATGGCATTTATGGCATTTAACAGACGCCTTTATCCAAAGCGAACATTTGAATTGTGCCAGCTAATTCCTTTGCCACTGGCAAGTTATATGGAAATGAGTGTTATGTTTTCAAGAAAAAAGTTAAGTGATTATTTCCGTGCCATATCTGGAAAAGGATGACATTGGTAACCTTTTACCAGGATATGAGAATTGCTCATATTGACAATGTATTCCACCCCACCGTATGCCTGCTTTGTATAGCCTATGCCACGGTTGGCTTATACATCTTTTGCGTAAAGAACCAGAAGATTGAGGAACCAGAACATTTCGGTTTTACATGAGTGCTTTTACAATGAGGAAGGAGATTATATGTACAACCCCAAGGCAAGAAAGTCTGAATGTTACCCTCCCCCACTGTACTAGAACTGAAACTTCATCATCTTGCATTTTCTGCAATATTGGACATTTTTTGTGGTTAAACGTGTGTTGACACTCAAACAGGAAGTTTCCAGTGTCATCCCAGGCTGCTGGGGGGAAGGGAGGGGGGGGGAGGGAGAGGGAGGGAGGGACCATGTAGAAGTATGAGAGAATATATGAGAGAGAGGAGAGCAAGAAAGTGAGAGAGACTGTGCAGTATATTGGAGAGGTGAGAAAGAGAAAGAGGGAGAAAGAGAGAGAGAGAGAGAGAGACAGAGAGATGAGCTGGCAGTGTGTTTAGGACCACACCCCAGCCTTGGGATTGTGACATCAGCTCCATGATTCCAGGATCTGTCAGAACTCTACTTGAACTCTGAAAACATGGCAGTCTTTTTAAAAAGATGAATGAATGGGGGGGGGGGGGGGGGGGGGTGTACGCGTGTGTGTGTGCATCTGTCTGTCTGTGTACAGTATTTCAGTAACAAGGTAGTATTGTATCCAGTCTCCCTGTCCAAACCACCAGAGTCTGGGCCTGAGCTTGGTCGACCCATTTCTGCTGTCCTCTTATTTTATTTTATTTTTGACATTTCTTTTTAGCTTTTATCCAAACCGACTTACAACAAGTATATTTGTTTCGAAAAGTAAGTGGATCATCTATCCGTCGGTCATCATAAGAAAAAGTAATGGATGCCAGGACCAGGTGCCCTTGGCAGTCACAATGCTCGAAGAAGGAAGAATTACCTCCTTTTTTTTTTGTCCTCTAGCCCTGCACCATTAGGTTAAGGCATAGAGGTACATCCAGCCATGGGCACACTGATATTGCCTCAGATAAACATCACTTTATTGGAGTTTATTGTCTCACTATTCTCTCCGTTAAACACATGACACACAAACAGTAATATAATATAACATACGCCATTTAGCTGACGCTTTTATCCAAGGCGACTTACATTGCAGTGAGTGCATCATACATTTTTCAGTATATACGGTCCCAGCAGGGAATCGAACCCACAACCTAAGTGTAGTTAGCGCCGTGCTCTGCCGACTGAGCCACAGCGGGCCACAGCGGACCACAGCGGTCCGCGGCGAAGAACGCTATCAACAGTTCTGTGCTCTGCTCCGTTAACACGCAGGCAGCTTTCATGGTTGAATGAAGCCTGTGTTTGTCTCCTGCGCGTCACGCCGTCTCCGATGGCACCTACAGATCTAACAAGTCTGCAGTTGTCTGAGCGGGGGGGGGGGGGTTGAGCGGGGGGGGGGTTGCTGAAGGACTTCTGATGAAGTTGGTGATACGAGGCATGTGACTGCATGCTGAAACGCCCGTGAAGCTTGGTTACAGCGCAGTACGACCGTACGACCGGCTCATATCCGTTAGGCTGTCTGTAGGTAGTCAGACCCAAGGGATGGGTTTCTACATTCTACATTTACATTTATTTTGAGCTTTTATCTAAACCGACTTACGACAGGTACATTTGTCAACGTGTGGATGTACACAATGGTTGTGTTTCTACATTTACATTTACATCTATGGCAACTTAGCAGACGCCTTTATCCAAAGTGACTGACAACAAATACATTTGACGAAGTGAGTGAATCATGTTGTCCATCAGTCATCATGAGGAGAAGTGATCTATGCTAGGACCAGGGGCTGTTGGCAGTCACAATGCTAGAAGAAAGGAAGATTTGTTTTTGAAGAGGTCTTTAGGAGGGACAGTTAAGACACAAGACCACTTGCCCCACTAGTTCAAGTCAGTTTGGCTGCCTGTCGGCAACAGTGAAGTAAATCCTAGGAGGAGCCAAACCCAATGGATGTCTCCCCTTGTGTTCGTTGATCCACTCTGAGCCCCTGGATAAGCCTCAATATGGAAAGTGCTGGTTATCTTCAGCCCATAAAGAGGTTTTGGAGGAGGGCTTGCTAGCTTGCTCTGTCCCCTGGGCCTTTGGCTGTGCTCTCTGCCATATAAATATTAATCGGGGAAGAGTGTGAGGGGTGTGTGTGGCAACGGCTTGATGCTAATATTGTCTAGCCTGCGGCTCAGCTCAGCTCAGCTATTGTGCTGTGTGTTGCACTCCGCAAGTTGCGCAAGTGTTCTGTCACGCAACTTCCTGGGACTGCAGAGAGAGAGAGAGAGAGAGAGGGTGAGACAGAGAGAGGGGGAGAGAGAGAGAGAGGGTGGGGGAGAGAGACAGAGAGAGAGAGGGTGAGGGGGAGAGAGAGGGTGGGAGAGAGAGAGGGGGAGAGAGAGAGAGGGTGGGGGGGAGAGGGAGAGAGAGAGAGAGAGAGGGTGGGAGAGAGAGGGAGAGAGAGGGTGGGAGAGAGAGAGAGAGAGAATTCTGGAAGAGATTCAGGAGTGTCAAATATCCCTCGTTCCTAATTGAATTGTGACCACAGAGAATGGGGCACCGGTTGGCTGGGAGTGTCAGGGCCCCATGGGCCTCCTCTCCTCTCCAACCACACAATTCAAAACTGCTGGTCTGGCAGCACCTTCTCCCTCAGTACTGATACTACCATATATGTGGGTATATATACATATGTATGTGTGTGTATATATATATATATATATAGATAGTACAACAATGGCTAATGAGCTAATGAGCTATCCATAACAGTAGAATGCAATGTAGGCAGGACATGACACTCACTACACTACTACCCCCCCCCCCCACCCCCGGCTTTCAGCAGTACCGAGTCCCTTTGGCACCCCATGTAAACTAGATGCTCGAAACACAACATAAGACATTACACACTTTGAATAGAGCTGGTCAGGTACTCAGTCTGGTGAAGCCAGAGTGGTAAACTCACTCCTCAGTTTCAAATACCCCCCCATCCTCCCCCCCTCCTCCCCTGTCCCACGCCATCGAACGCCATTGCTAGCTTTAAGGTGGCCGGTTTACATCTGTTTCACTGTGAACACTGTAATAAACACAAAAGTAAATCTCTCTCTTTCTTTTTCACAGGTTATGGTGAGTAAAGGTTTAACAACCTTTTTTTAGTGTGCTTTTTTTCTTTTCACACTTTTCACACTTTTCAATAGGTAACTGGGGGACAATTAAAGGACAATTTCACCGATTGACACCACAACTCAACAGCTACAGTTATCAGTGGTCTTTGTTGTCTAAATAGCCAGCAAATGTAAACAAATTCGAGCAAATAAGCGAGAAAATAGCCCTTTATCACACTAGGAAGTAATATGTAACTATAACGTCCAGAGTGCTTCATATAGCTGTTTTCACATGGCCACATGTTCGTAAGGTGAGCTGGTAAAACATCGGTGAAGTGTCCCTTTAAGAGTCTTTTTCTTTCACACAAACATGTTCTGCTGCAACTGGGAAGTTATTTATTTATTAATTTTACAATGTCTCAGTCTTGGTAGTGGGCTGCAATTTCCACTCCTTTCCCGCCTTGTGTTTGGTGCATGGTAGGCTGAGGGTCTTTCCCACTGTGCTGTGGAGCACTTTTACCACAAGAGATTGGGTCTGTCTTGTCTGTACCTCGGATGTCAGGTGGAATGTTCCGGCACTGAGGCCGTTCAGGGGAAGCATGCTGCTGTTTTTACTTCCATAAAACAGGATTCACCTTTTCCTCTTCACTCCGGCGGGATGGATGGCAACGGTGCACAGGTTTGGTGGTGTCTTGTGTCATTACTGTAGATGGTAACCTGAGAGAGGTGGCCTGTGTCCTGGTTCCTGTCTTCTTGCTCCTTCCCTGGCCCATCTGGTGCTCAGCAGGCCCTGGGGGGGGGGGGGGTGGTGGGGGCTCAGTCAATCAAGACCCAGAGACATGCACCTTTGGAGGATGAGGCATGGTAGCTCTTTGGTAGTTGCAATGAGGGTCTCGAGCTGCAGTGGTGGGGGTGCTGGGTCACTGCTGGTCTCGAGGTGCAGGGTCACTGCTGGTCTCGAGGTGCAGGGTCACTGCTGGTCTCGAGGTGCAGGGTCACTGCTGGTCTCGAGGTGCAGGGTCACTGCTGGTCTCGAGGTCCATTGGTGGCGGCTCAGGGTCGATGGTGGTCTCACTCCTATGAAATACTCTGTCTTAATGGTGAATCATTGAGAGTACCTCCCAACGCGTGAATGTGACACAATGCAGGTAGATGCCCTTACAACAAAGAGGGTAAAGAAAATGGGGGAAAGAGGTTATTAGATGGGGGGGGGGGGAAAGAGATTATTTTACCAATGTTGTGCGACTCCACCTCCCCCCACTTCAACAGTTTTAACGGTGTTGAAAACTTCCAACGGTTTTATTCTGTGGAACTGAGTTGGCAGGAAAACTACGACATCAGGAAAAATAAGGCTTACCGTGCCAGCAGTCTTCTCTTGGCCAATTTTCACGTTACCCAAGCACAATAGAAAAAGACTAAAGACAGCTTTTCTCATTAGGACCAAGCATAGCGCGCATGGACATCTAAGTAGGCTATAACACACTTGGGGGCATGAGACCAGTCGTTTTGTGTTTGTGTTTGAGAGGGTTTTTTTCTCTGAAGGACAGACACACAGTCTGAGGCGCGCGAGACGCGTCTCCCGGAGAACTGAATCAGCAGTACAAAAGCCGGGCAACATCGGGTCTAAATTTAGCCTTCACGGAGAGGTGGAACGAAAGAGATCTTAGGCAGGAACCTGGCCAAAGAAGGCCGTGTGTGTCAGTCAGCAAAGACCGCCGGAGGAGAGCGTATTCCTACAAAGGAATGAGAAAACAACCGCAATCACACTCTCCCCGCAATCACACTCTCACACAGGTCGAGCTGCGGAACGGCTGTGGTACATTTTGTTTTGCTGTAGCCTATTTCTATCTGGTGTGTCCATACTAAGTATACTGAGACACTTACTGGATAGAAATAGGCTCGTTTTGGTGTAACTGGTTTTTAGCAGTGGAAAGGTTGGATGTAGCCTAGCTAGCACTTTGGTTTTCGGCCAACCCAGAGACCCCTGTGACGGGGATGGTAGCAGAAGGATAGAGGCAAGAGCACGCTTCCAGAAGACCCCCAGGCCGGATCTAAACTGGGATGTACTGAATTGTAGAGGACATGTTGTAGCTTCTGCCATTGCTCGTGATAAACCCATGCCCCTGGTAGATGCTAACCTGATGCAAAGTGGTGGAATGCCCTGAGAGTATGCAAAGATCAAACTGCTTTTAGCTTCAGTATCCTGACATGAGCAATTAGGTCAAAAACGCTTTTGGTTTAGCACTGCCGACTAGCATTAGGTGAAACAAATGACATACTGATTTTAGCTTAGCATACTGGTGCTAGACAGTAAATCAAACTGATTTTAGCTTAGCATACTGGTGCTAGACAGTAAATCAAACTGATTTTAGCTTAGCATACTGGTTCTGGGCCAGCGCCATCATTCATCAGAACCTGTTCTGTACCTGTGGTTCACATGCTACATAATCTCTTAAGTAGGGTGTCCAATCACAATGCATTTGACCAATGGGTAAAATAATAAGTTCATTGTGTAGATAATGCTCTAGGAAAGCCAATGATCCAAACCGCATGTCTCTATCAAAATCCGTTCAAAGGTTATTGGATTTTTGTGACGTTGAAGGATCACCAAAATTAGGGTGACTAAATCAAAGAGGCCAGAGGAAATCTGGAAAGTTGGATCCCGAACATATTAGCGCTAGGCTACTACTGTAAGTAGCATTAGGCTAGCGAACAGGCTCATTTTCCTGTTGAACTTTCGTCTTTCTTCTCAATTCCACAGGACATAAATCAGTACAAAGGTAAGATAAATATCAATTTTGAGAACTGACATTTAGTATTTTAATATTCTAGTATACGCTTTTCATATTAACACAAAGTTATTATTTTTCAAAGATTTCTCCCAAAAACAATCTTTGTGAAATTTCAATTGAGCACTGAGTGTCCCCCAAGCCTTTTGATTTCAGAACCTTTTACATAACTCAACTCGTTTCATGCCTAATTAGCTTTTTGTGACCCGCGGAAACAACTTTGAAGACGACCACCACAACATGTAAAATCCTCAAAAATTGCTGCAAGAGAGCGGCACCGCTTCCGACTTTTTGGATAAAATGTTAACGTTATGTTAGAGAAATAAACCCATCGAACAACACAACACGAAGGATCATATTGTTTTGGTAAAATGTGTTTATGTGACATGAGGAAAGTGACACTTCATCACCACAGCACATTTTCTCACACTCTGTGCAGAGTGGGTGGACACCCTACTCTGTTATTTCCATGACATAGCATAGATAGATTTGCATCTCCCATGCATACTGTACATCCAGTATACAGTATATGACACATTGGCTTGGAAGATTTATTTATAAACTCTCCCATTACAAGGTGGAATCCGCCACCGTATGCAGATCAGTGTCGTCCCCACAGGATGTTCTGCTGTTCAGGAAATGGGACCAAATTGATCGTCCCCGTTTATAGAGGAGCACAGGATACGTCAGTCCACCCATCCTGTCTGTGGAGGTGAGGGAGGCGCCTCAACTTCACGCCTCGTTCTCTTCATCCTGACTGTGTCTCCTCCCTCCTTCAGAGCTGGTCCAGAGAGAGATGGATAGAGGGAAGGAGAGAGATGGATAGAGGGAAGGAGAGAGATGGATAGAGGGAATGAGAGATGGATAGAGAGAAGGAGAGAGATGGATAGAGGGAAGGAGAGAGATGGATAGAGGGAAGGAGAGAGATGGATAGAGGGAATGAGAGAGATGGATAGAGGGAAGGAGAGAGATGGATAGAGGGAAGGAGAGAGATGGATAGAGGGAAGGAGAGAGATGGATAGAGGGAAGGAGAGAGATGGATAGAGGGAAGGAGAGAGATGGAGAGAGGGAAGGAGAGAGATGGATATAGGGAAGGAGAGATGGATAGAGAGAAGGAGAGAGATGGAATGAGAGAGATGGAGAGAGGGAAGGAGAGAGATGGATATAGGGAAGGAGAGAGATGGATATAGGGAAGGAGAGAGATGGATAGAGGGAAGGAGAGAGATGGATAGAGGGAATGAGAGAGGGAGGAGGCAGGAAGTGTGATGGTCTAGAGAGACAGCCTTGTTTATTTATTTTCCCTTTCTTTTCCTGAGAGAGAGAGAGAGAGAGAGAGAGAACCAGCAGGTTCCAAGTCAAAGCAGCCCCCCTCCCCCCCTCTCTCTTTCTCTCTCTTTCCAAAAACACAGAGGAAGAACAGGCTTTAAATCCACATTCCTGTGTCAGGCTTTCACCTGTCACCTCCATCTCTGTGTATTTATTTAGTCTGAGCGTTCGGGCCGAAGGGGTCATTACCTCGGCGACCAGGGGTCAGCAGGGCTTGATTGTTATATTGAGTTTCCAATTACAGGCTTGGAAAATAGAGCGAGACAGACAGTGTTGAAAAGAAAAGACTCGGGGCGTAGGAAAGGGTGTTGACTAGGCCGGCGTTGTAGAACATTCTAGATTGGATGCGTGACTCTCAGGACGCTGTCCAGGAAATGTAGCCTCGCTCACCGCATTAAAACACATTACAACAGACAGGTCTCATTGATCGAATAGAGATGTTTTGAAGTGAATCCCCCCATGGCTGTTATTCGCCGTAATAACCCAAAGTGTTATAAACTAGTGTTTATAACACTGTAACACTATACTATAAGCTACCTGTTATTAGCCAACATATCTCAGGCTAGTTAGCTTTTGAAATGTTCGGGGTGTGGAAATGTTCTAACAAACCCCACCCCCCTTCCCCCCCACCCCACCCCACCCCCCTTACCCCCACCCCCACCCCCTGGCTATTGGAGCATAGGTGATGCTTACTACCCTTGAAAATGAATGTGACCTAATTAAAGGATCATCTGTCTGACTGGAGGGAGCCTACTAGCATGGCGCTAACCCACCCCACAATGTTGTGTCACTGTGGAGTCCTCTGCTGTGCAGCGCAGGCCTGGTTCGTCTGAGGCTGCTGTGGGAGCTACACACCTCTCTCCTATTGTTGGTGGGCCCAGGGGACCTCTACTTTGAAGCTGTCCTGGTGCTGCCGCTCCTGTTCTGCCGTGTTTCCTCTCGTTTGTGTTTTGGGAAGGCGACGAGAGGCAATCAGATTGCTCTATTTTGCTGGGAATGTCCTGGGATTTTTGCAAGAAGCTGATAAACCAGCGGCTTACAGAGGGGGGGGGGGGGGGGGGGGAGAGAGGAGAAAGAGGAAAGGCTGGCTTTGAGGTGTGAATTGGCAAACTCGACATTCGCCAGATTTGCATTTTTGCGAGGATAAGCATCGCGATTTTCTTCTCCTCAGGCCCACAGTCACTAGTTGAGAGCTCACCACAACGCAACAGGCTCTTTCCTCTGATTCCCTCCCGTTAGCACGCTGGTCGTTAGCTCACGGGCCTCTAATGTGCCTGACAGTGTGGAAACAGAGACATGGTTTCCTGTCACAGCAAGTGCTTCTTCTCACTCAAACATATGCCTACACACACGCGCACACACATTCGCACACACACATATACACACACACACACACACACACACACACACACACACACACGGCATAATCCTCTATGGGACTAGCGTGGGCTTTTCAGCATGTTCTCTCCCAGAGCTGAGATCCTGAACACGGCCGTGTCTAATGCCCTGGAAGCACTCCATCCTCCCTCAGAGATCCAGCTCCTCTCTGGGCCTCGGCAAGAGTTCTAACCTCACTGACTAAACAGTCTTCTCCCAAGTGTACGTACACACACACGTACACACACACGTACACACACACACACACACGTACACACACACGTACACACGTACACACACACACGTACACACACACGTACACACACACGTACACACACGTACACACACGTACACACACACACACACACACACACACACACACACACAGTATCGAGCTAACAGGGTTGTATATGGTGTGTGTACTCAATATCCCAACACATGTGCACCACTACCACGCAGTACAATATACCACTTTGTTAGCTCAATACTGATGTGTTTTCTGAAGCCGAAGAGCTGAAGCCGAAGAGCTTACTTCTTCCCCAGCTTTATATATATACATAAACAGTACCAGTCAAAAGTTTGGACACACCTTGCCAAGAGTGTGCAAAGCTGTCATCAAAGCAAAAGATGGCTACTTTGAAGAATCTAAAATATAAAACATATTCTGGTTCGTTTAACACTTTTTTGTTTACTACATAATTCCATATGTGTTCCTTCATAGTTTTGATGTCTTCAATATCAATCTACAATGTAGAAAATAATAAGAAATAAAGAAAAACCATTGAATGAGAAGGTGTGTCCAAACTTTCGACTGGTACTGTATATATAAATATATTTATTTTCATTTCATCACTTGCTGTAATTCTCACACCTCATTTATCTTTTCTGCAACGTCAATAAAGTCAGTTCCTGGCATCGATTGCTCTATATCACCCCGACTCTATTTATAATCTGCAGGGAACCGCATGAGCTGACTAAACAGTTAGCACTTCCCCCTTTTATTTACCGGTTCACTTCAACGCCAGGCAACAAGCTTGATTGTTTGAGGAAACGTCGGATCGGGTGATGGATGATGATGAAGTCGTCTCTCCCTTCTCATTTTTGGTTTATCCCCTCGCCCTGTAATTTGGACCGTCACGGAACACAATGCCCCTGGAAACGTTCATCGCCTCGGCCTCTGCGGTTTGAAACGGGACCGGAGCCCAGTGGGGAGAGCTCTTTTGTTGGGAGTGGTTAGAAATGCTGCTGTCGAATTGGAGTCCTCCTCAGAATAGGCAGGAGTGCCACAAAACCTCACCAGAACCGTGGGTTTAGACTAGAGGGTGTTTGATAGCCTCTGTTGCCAAACGCCGACTCATTGTCCCGCCTTTTCCTTGTCTCTCATCAGCTTCTGTACATTTCCTGTCTCAGAATAGGCAGGAGCGTCATACTGTACACCTCGTTAGCCATGGTGTGGAGAGGATGATGGGTACCCTCTGCTGATTCGCACAAAACAGTCTTACGGTGACAACCTGAATCTATCTCTGTGTATATCACGGATCACGGCGCATGCTTTGTACTGCAAGTATTGAGGCACCTGTTCTATGTTGATAACATGTAGAACACACACACACACACACAAGCACATAGACACACACACACACACACACACACACACAGACTCACACAGACACACACACAGACAAACACACTGACAGACACACACACACACACACACACACACACACACACACACCCTCCAACCCTCTCCAGCGGGTGAGTCAGGTAGCGTGGCGTGACGTCGGCAGGGCTATAGTGTGGCGTCATGGTGACGTCAGCAGGGTGTCATGGTGACGTGAGCAGGGCGTCATGGTGACGTGAGCAGGGTGTCATCGGGGAGGTGAGCAGGGCGTCATGGTGACGTGAGCAGGGTGTCATCGGGGAGGTGAGCAGGGCGTCATGGTGACGTGAGCAGGGTGTCATGGTGACATCAGCAGGGCGTCATGGTGACGTGAGCAGGGTGTCATCGGGGAGGTGAGCAGGGTGTCATGGTGACGTCAGCAGGGCGTCATGGTGACGTGAGCAGGGTGTCATCGGGGAGGTGAGCAGGGCGTCATGGTGACGTCAGCAGGGTGTCATCGGGGAGGTGAGCAGGGTGTCATGGTGACGTCAGCAGGGCGTCATGGTGACGTCAGCAGGGTGTCATCGGGGAGGTGAGAGACGGAGAGGGAGCTGGAGGAGACGATGGCTCTCAACTCTCCAACCAGACCACAGTGACTCATCCTCCAGCCCTGACTGCACTCACACCGGCCCACGTCTGTGTGTGTGTGTGTGTGTGTGTGTGTGTGTGTGTGTGTGTGTGTGTGTGTGTGTGTTTTCTCCTGTGCTAAAAGCATCCAACCCGTCTCTAAAGAGGATTAATAGGGGTTACCTCTGCAGCATTTGGCGGATATTGCTCCCTCGCTCCCTTTTCTTTCTTTCTCTCTCTCTCTCTCTCTCTCTCTCTCTCTCTCTCTCTCTCTGTCTCTGTCTCTGTCTCTCTCTGTCTCTGTCTCTCTCTGTCTGTCTGTCTGTCTCTCTCTCTGTCTCTCTCTCTCTCTCTCTCTGTCTCTGTCTCTCTCTCTCTGTCTGTCTGTCTCTCTCTCTGTCTCTCTCTCTCTCTCTCTCTGTCTCTGTCTCTCTCTCTCTGTCTGTCTGTCTCTCTCTCTGTCTCTCTCTCTCTCTCTCTCTGTCTCTGTCTCTCTCTCTCTGTCTGTCTGTCTCTCTCTCTCTCTGTCTCTCTCTCTCTCTATGCTGCCTCTGCTGCTGTGCTGTTGTTGACAGACCAAGGCCCATCCCTGCAGCCTCAGGGAGGACAGGCCATCCCAGAGAGAGTGCCTCAGAGTGGGCCAACGGGGCTGGATCTCGTCCCTGTCCCTGTCCCTGATCCCTGTCCCTGATCCCTGTCCCCGTCCCCATCCCCATCCCCATCCCTGTCCCCGATCCCATCCCTGTTCCCGTCCCTGATCCCATCCCTGTTCCCGTCCTCGTCCCCGTTCCCATCCCTGTCCCTGTTCCCATCCCTGTTGCCATCCCCGATCCCTGTTCCCATCCCTGTCCCCCTAGACTCAGCCTCCTTGTAGTCTCGTCTGGGTTTTGACTGACTGAGAACAGATCTGAGGGTTTCTTTCTCTCATGTCTCTGAAGTCCAGACTGTTTAACTAGAAAGCAGCCAAACGAGCGCTCTCTCTTTCTCACCCCCCCCCTCTCTCTCCCTCCATCGTTTCTCACCCCCCCTCTCTTTCTCTCTAAATCTCTCTCTCTTTCTCTCTAAATCTCTCTCTCTCTCTAAATCGCTCTGTCTCTGTTTTCTGCCTCTCTCCTCTCCCTCCCTCCCTCTCTCTCTCTCTCTCTCTCTCTCCCCCCCCCCCCCCCTCTCCTTTCTAATCCCGCCAGCCCAATCTGTGATCTGAGCTCGTTAAAAGTGTCCGGCTGTAGCTGGATTAGTGTTCGCTCCATGTTCTTAATCCCCACCACGGGGGGAAACTGGCCTCTGGATCACCCCCTCCAGCGGCTGGGACCCAGGACAGGGGACAGCGGGGGCAGGACAGGGCTCAGCGGGGGCAGGACATGGGAACAGTGGGGGCAGGACAGGGGACAGCAGGGGCAGGACAGCGGGGGCAGTACAGGGGACAGCGGGGGCAGGACAAGGGACAGTGGGGGCAGGACAGGGGCAGGGACAGAGAGTGGCAGGGAGGGGCACAGCAGCAGCAGGAAACTAGGCACTAGCTGGTTTGTTGCTGTTGGCCCATCCAAATGAAACGACGAGAGGGTGAAATGCTGTAGGTTTTACATCGGAGCTCGCCGACGGCATTGGCCCCTGTTTGGAATGAAGCTCTCGAAGGGATGCGTTTTTCCAGCTACAACCGGACACTTTTAACAAGCTCAGATCACAGATCACAGACTGGGCTGGCGGGATTAGAAAGGAGAGGAGGAGGAGGAGGAGAAAGAGAAAGGAGGGAGAGGAGAGGAGAAAGGGAACATTTTCTACACCATGATAGACTATTGGACCTGCATCGTTATGCGGTGCACGACTTTCAGGATACCTCAGCCAGACCGAACCCAGTTCCACGGTAACCAGCCTCCCCAACGTGGCCTTTCATGTGTTCCTGCACCACATCCTCTCTGGATGATTCATCCTCTGTCTGCTCTGATTCTCCCCCCCCTCTCTCTCTCACACACACACACACACACACACACACACACACACACACACACACACACACACACACACACAGTTCATTAAGTTTTGTCAGGTATCGCCTGCCTGTCTTTCAGCACGTTGGCTGTTTATCCCCTGTTGGCTGTTTATCTCCTAGAGAAAAGATAAGCCTCTCTCTCTCCCTCCTTCTCTCTCTCCCTCTACCTCTCCCCCTCCTCCTCCTCCTCCTCCCTCCACATCTCTCTCCCTCCTTCTCCCTCTACCTCTCCCCCCCTCGATATCTTTCTCTCTCCTCCTCCCTCCGCAAATAATGAGAGATGCTGAGAAGTAGACATAGTGAGAGGACTCCTCTCTCCCTCTCCCTCTCCCCCTCCCTCTCCCTCTCCCTCCCTCTCCCCCTCCCTCTCCCCCTCCCTCTCCCTCTCCCTCTCCCTCTCTCTCCCCCCCTCTCCCTCTCCCTCTCTCTCCCTCCCTCTCCCTCCCTCCCTCCCTCACTATGTCTAACTCTCGCCATCTCTCATTATTTCTCTTCTCTTCTCTTCTCTTCTCTTCTCTTCCCTTCTCATGTATATTCATTCCTCCCCAGTGTTGCCTCAACGCTGGTTCCCTGGTTGGGAGTAGATGCCATAAAAAGTCTAGATGTTTCCGTGGGTAGGCAATTAGAGGACAGAAGGCTAGAAGTGTGTCAGTATAGGAACACCCCCGTGGCTCTGCTTTGATGCCTTAGATGTGAGAGTCTCCGTCTGCCGCTCCGAGATTGAATTCACACACCCCTTGGTACCGTAATCCAGCGGTTTGATTCCCCATCCCCTCTCGGCTACACCGAGCACTGTGCAGGGGGAAAGTAGATCATCCCTCTCTGTCCTTCCCTCCTTTTACCCTCCTAGAGAGAGGCAGACTACAAACCAGAGACACACCAACGGTGGTGGAGAAGCACCCCTGTGTTATGTTTTGATGTGGAACGTGTGTGTGTGTGTGTGTGTGTGTGTGTGTAGGCTCAGTTTTGACACCCCCCCCCCCCCCCCCCCCACACACACACACACACACACACACACACACACACACACACACACACACAGCACTCAGGCACTCTCCTGCCGTGTCAAAGCCGAGGTGTGAACCATCGGCCATCTTCCTCCCGGGGGTCATGTTGGATCCCCCTGTCAGAGTACAACACCTGTCTGCTGCGCTTCTGTCGTCATGACAACACACACACTGGTACCTCACAGGGTCATCTCCAGGCTGACTGACGCTGACCGTTCCGGTTTAGGAGATGAAGTGCGTCTACTGTCGGGCAGGGATGTACCGCACACACATACACACACACACACACATACAACACACACACACACACACACACACATACCCTTGTGTAGCTAAAGGGCATTTCCACTCTGTCAGTCCAGTGACATACTGTCTACTACCAGTTCCACAGAGAAAGAGAGCGAGGGGAGGGAGGGGGGCAGAAGAGCAAGACGGGGGGGAGGGGGGGCAGAAGAGCAAGCCAGGAAGGGGAGGGGGGGGGGGCACAAAAGCAAGACAGCGGGGGGGGGGGGCACAAAAGCAAGACAGGAGCGGTGGGGGGGGGGGGCGGACGGACGAGACTGAGACTGAGACTTGAGGAAGTAAGAAGAGACAGATGTGCCTGTCTGTGGCGTCGCCGGTGATGTGTTTGCCCGAGCGCCAACGTGACAGGCGCTGTGTTTGTGCCAGCGCGGTGGCGGCGGCGGCGTTGGTGCTGGTAAACCCGTAGCAGATGGCAGTAGTGCCACGCTGCCGCGCTTTCACCTCTTCATCACGTCCTCCGAGGGGATTTATGATGTGTTTATTTCCTGCTTCGCAAACACGCTGAACAGCCCCTGTCAATTAAAAGTCTTGCCTTTGATGCTGCGTCACTTACAGTTACACTGTAAGTTTCGGGGGGTGTGGGGGGGGTTTGGAACATGACGGGAGGAGGAGGGGGGGGGGGACAGACAGTTATGTCGGATGTGAAAATCTGGGCCTTGGAAGGAGAAATGAGATGTGGAAATGAAACACGTCCCAGCCTATTTCTCAGTGTGGCTGTCTCCTCCACTGTGTGGCTGTCCCCTCCACTGTGTGGCTGTCTCCTCCACCGTGTGGCTGTCTCCTCCACTGTGTGGCTGTCTCCTCCACTGTGTGGCTGTCTCCTCCACCGTGTGACTGTCTCCTCCACTGTGTGGCTGTCTCCTCCACCGTGTGGCTGTCTCCTCCACCGTGTGGCTGTCTCCTCCACCGTGTGGCTGTCTCCTCCACTGTGTGGCCATCCTTTGGATGTGATTGGACAGGACAGGTGGGGTCAACATGGACGGATGGATGCCTAGTGTTTACCAGTGAGCCTGGTGGGGTCCTGGATCTCACTGTGGTGCCAACTGTTAATACCATCCGACCATCCCCCCCCCCCCAACACATGGTCTCTCATTACTGCTACCTCTTTCTTCTCCTCTCTGTTCCTCTTGCTTGCTTGCTTCCTCTCTCTCTCTCTCTCTCTCTCTCTCTTTCTCCCTTTCTATCCCTAGTCCTCTCTCTCTCTCTCTCTCTCTCTCTGTCTGTCTCTCTTCCTCTCTACCGTGTGACTGTACGCACCACCCCTGACACACGCTTTTTGGAGTTTTTCTTGCTACCTCTTTCTCATTGTCACTGTTCTGTTCCTCTTGCTTTCTCTCTTCTCTCTTCCTCCCCCCCTTTTTCTCTGGATCGCCAGTCCTCTCGTTCTCTCTACTCTCCCTCCCTCCCTCCCTCTCCCCCTCCCTCTCCCCCTCTCTCTCTCCCTCCCTCCCTCCTTCCCTCCCTAGCTCTGTGTGTTCAGTCAGACCTCTCCTTGTTTCCTAGCTCTGTGTGTTCAGTCAGACCTCTCCTTGTTTCCTAGCTCTGTGTGTTCAGTCAGACCTCTCCTTGTTTCCTAGCTCTGTGTGTTCAGTCAGACCTCTCCTTGTTTCCTAGCTCTGTGTGTTCAGTCAGACCTCTCCTTGTTTCCTAGCTCTGTGTGTTCAGTCAGACCTCTCCTTGTTTCCTAGCTCTGTGTGTTCAGTCAGACCTCTCCTTGTTTCCTAGCATTAAAGGTAATGACTTCTTATCAGCTGGCGCTCCCGTCTCACAGGGGTGGCAGAGTCATTATCCCCCTCATTTCCTCCCCAACACACACACACACACACACACACACACACACACACACACACACACACACAGGGACACACACGGACACACACACACGGACACACACACACACAGGGACACACACGGACACACACACACGGACACACACACACACAGGGACACACACACACGGACACACACACGGACACACATACATACACGGACACAGGGACACACGGACACACACACACACACATACATACATGGACACGGACACACACACACACATACACACACGGACACACACACACACACATACACGGACACGGGGACACACGGACACACACACAGACACGGACACGGACACACACACACACACACACGGACACACACACACACGGACACACACATGGACACACACACGGACACACATACATACACGGACACACACACACACACACGCAAGCCCAGGTCGTATACCGTCATACCCAACACTTGCTCAGAGTGTGTGAGTCATGCGTGTCTCAGGGTGCCACTTCACAAGGTCACAGCCTCTCTTGTCTCTGTCGTTGTCACGTCACCATCGTCATGTCCAGGCCCTCCGGCTGCAGACCGGCTCTGACAGACTGCAGGGTGACTCACCAGCACTGAGCAGCTGTGTGTGTGTGTGTGCGCGTGTGTGAGTGTGTGAGTGTGTGAGTGTGTGAGTGTGTGCGTGTGTGTATGTGTGTATGTGTGTGTGTATGTGTGTGTGTATGTGTGTGCGCACATGCGCGTGTGTAGTGTGTAGAGTGTGTTTGTCAACGACATGATTGTCAAGTCAAGTGCAACCTTTGGCCGTCTGCCTGACAGGAGAGTGGGACCGGAGAGGCCTCCCGTTGTCAACCAAAGTCCAGGTCAACCAGGCAGTCATTCTCCCGGCCCTCACCCCTGGCTGTGGCACCTGGACCGTGCACCAACGCCATGCCAGAACACTAAACCACTACCGCCTGAACTGGTCTTGAGAAAGCTTCTGAGGACCTGGTGGCAGGACAGACTCCCTGACACAGAAGTCAACTCAAGCGCGTTGACATGCCGAGTCATGTGGTCCTCTGTGGCTCAGTTGGTAGAGCATGGCGTTAGCAACTCTGAGGTTGTGGGTTTGATTCCCGCTGGGACCGTATATACTGAAAAATGTATGCACTCACTGCAATGTAAGTCGCTTTGGATAAAAGCGTCAGCTAAATGGAGTATATTATTATTATTATTATTATTATTATTATTATATTACCTGGCGTTACCTCTTTAGGGACGATACCATGCCATGTTGAAGAGTCAGCAGCGCTTAGGCAACAACCAAGAACACTTCCTCTACAATGTGTGACATTTCATACGTTTCAGACCATAGAGGGTAGCCACAGGACTCTATGCATATACCGCAGGCTGCGTATGCCGCTGTTTCTATGACAACCTAACCATAGGAAATGTCGGCAACCTGGGTACTTCCCGGAACTGAGAGCTGTGGTGAATCTGTTTGTTTTGTGTTTTTGCTCTTGTCTTTCCACATGATGTCATCGTCTGTGTGTGTGTGTGTGTGTGTGTGTGTGTGTGTGTGTGTGTGTGTGTGTGTGTATATAGAAGGGTGTGGTGATGGCTATTATATGCATGATTTGAAGTGTGAGGTCACACAGAGTTTAGAGAGATAGTCGACCAGTGTTTGAAACTGGGATAAGTCACATGTACACACACACACACACACACACACACACACACACACACACACACACACACAGAGGCTATGCTGTGAGAGGTGTAGTAGGACAGCTGGTAGATGGCAGATTGGGAAGCAGGAAGAGGAGTGGCCAGGCCGGGCTGAGCAGCTGTGGAGGAGGAGGAGGAGGAGGAGGAGGAGGTTCCTCCTCATCGGTTATCCAATTGCTACCATGAATTTCGTGTGTGTGTGTGTGTTTTCTTGCTTACCCCTGCTAAAACCCCCAGATCTGCCACTGGGGGATTTTGGGGAAAGTATAGAAATTGGGCCAGATTTTGCATATATGCTGATTTTCTTGTGCAGGGAAGGGAAGTACGCTGAAACCCTGGTTCCAGGCTACCCCTAGTTTGGGAGGAAATGTCTACGGTTACATACAAAGGACATGTTAGGAATGGTAGTGCGGTGAACACAACTGGCCCGTATGGCTTAAATGTTGCTTACTTCAGTGAGCCTAAAGTGTAACCAAGGCAATGCTTAGCTGTCTGTTTGTTCTGCTCCATACACATTGTTTTCCCGCTCTGGTAGTTTACAGTAGCAGGCCATTTCACTTGTGGCTGGGGAAGAGCGGCACCACTGTGCGTGCGTGCGTGCGTGCGTGCGTGCGTGCATACTGAGGCTAGCTACAGTGGTCATTTTTCAACATTAACATCAGTGGTGATTTCCTACCCTGTCCTTCAAGCCCCCAGGCCCATCAATGTATGTTAGACCACAGTTCTGCTTGGGTTAGCAATTGCTATTGGGAAATCGTGTGTGTGTGTGTGTGTGTGTGTGTGTGTGTGTGTGTGTGTCACACTGCGGGGTCCTGGGGCCTGAGTGAGAGTGACAGATGGTGTCTCAATGGGGACAGTCTGATGACAGGGATAGTCTGGGTCGACCTGACTGTGGAGTCGTTCAGGTTGACTGATCTGTGTCTGTGGTCGCAATGGGGGGTCTGTCTGTCTGTCTGTCTGTCTGTCTGTCTGTCTGTCTGTCTGGAATATACCCTCATCTCAGGACCTCTAGGTCTGGGGAAAGGTGCATGGTTCTCCATGAATGGGCTGTATAGTAATATACTGTCTGGAGTGTCTGGTTTGAATGGAAACATATACGGTTCTACATGAATGTATTGGAATCTAGGCCTACTGTCTGGAGTGTCTGGTTTGAGAATATATGGAAAAATTACATTGCTGTACTACAGTATATAAATACAGTATAAGTGGGGTCCAGGAAGGGGTACCAGGGGGTCCGCAGCACGGTGAAAAAAAGATTGATGAAGGAAATAATTCACTTTCAATTGTATTTTACCCACTAAAAAGAAAATCAGGAGAGAGAGAGACCCAACACCCCATACATGGCTCCTTTCCAACGGTTTCTAGATCTTCTCTGTCTCCGTTATCTCATTAGCAATTTATTTGTAATTTTCCTCTCCTTTTTTTTTGCCCTGATCTTTTTCTTTTGCTGTTTTGTTTTTCTGCAGGTTTTAAATGACGACTGCGACCAGAACTGGTACAAGGCAGAGCAGAACGGGAGGGACGGCCTCATCCCCAAGAACTACGTCCAGATGAAACCACACGAGTGAGTAGCCTCCTGTCTGAGCCTGCCTCCACCAGTCCACAGGAAACTGAAGAGCCAAAATGGCCTCCTCTTGACCAATATCTGAACTATGACCTGCACGTTAGGGACCTCTTTTTGAGCTACATATATTTTTCTTTTTTTAAAAAAAGGCTTCATAGACATTTTTGTTGCATTTTCATAAAGAAGGACGTACTTCAAAGCTCTTTCTCCCTTGCAATGCTAACTCCTGTGGCTAGGAGCGGTGTGGTTAGATTATCTTAACCTCTGGTCTGAAGATAAGAGGGAACAAAGATCTTTTGGTGCTGCTGTGGCCTGGAAGAGGGCCAACTTGCTGGAGCTGGTCTCTGAGTCAGGGCTCTTAGAGGTCTCTCTGTGGTCGCTGGGTTTTGGGTTTGGCTCCCAGAATCCCCTTCTCTGTATGAAAGGTCTTCATCATGTGGCGTCAGTTGGAAAGTGGTATTTTGCTGAGTCAGATGCCTCTGTTTTCCCTCCATCACCCTCTGGCCCCAATGGAGCCTCTCTTAACACAACCTGCACTTAAAATGGAGCATATTGGCCCTGTTATATCAGAGAAGGAGTTGTAAGTGGGGACCTGAGTTTTTCCTGACTATGTGGCTTTAACAGGAAAAACTCTGGGCCTGGGTCATAGACCACAGCTAAGGCTCAGAGTGACGCAGGGCCCAGGGTTTGTCATGGTCAGGTCACATGCTCAGGGCCCAAGCGATGAGAAATAAATTGCACCGTAATCGTCCCACGGAGGCAATAGCGTAAAGGTGCTTTGTCCTGTGTTGTCAGCGGTCTGAGAACACCCCCCTTCCCCAACACACACACACAGACGCACACACACACAGACATACACACACCTGCTCTCGGGGGGGCCCCTACAGGAAACGCCAGCACTGCCGCAGCCAATCAGAGCCAGCCCGACAGAAAACCCTATTATAGCCGACGGGAAAGGCCTCAGGAACCCACTTGTCCATTAAGCCTTAAAGATCCCACGACTGATAGACAGGTCAGCTGGGCCTACAGTACATGCAGTAGTCGTAATATTAGTAGTCTGGTGTATCATTATTCACTGGACACCAATATTATTATAAATATTTTCTTCTGTGTTCACAATTCCTATTCCACAAATACACTTTGGCAGTTGACAGTTGATATGTCTGACTGAATTACCCTGTCTACTACAGTTGGGAGGAGCAGCAGCTGAAGGTTTAGTATGGATGGCAGTTACATGATGGGTCTCTCTCTCTCTCTGTCTCTGTCTCTCTCTCTCTCTCTTTCTCTCTCTCTCTCCCTCTCTCTCTTTTTTTTTTTTTTTTTTTTTTTTTTTTTATATAAATGAATAGACATTCCAATTCAAGAATTCAAAAATGGCATTTACTGAAGCAAAATGAAGTTGACCTGCTCAAACCTGCTTTCTGGAACAGTTCTCTGGTACACACCCCCGAAGGTAATCACAGGTGTCGCCGTGAGGAAAAAGCTTTACTTATAATCAATTGATCGTTAATTGATCAATTGATTGTTGTACTTATTTCTATTCTGTGTTCAGTACATGTCTCATGACTGAAGATGTAAGGTTTTTGTTGTGTCTGACTTGCAGAACAGAGAAGTAACGTGTCTGTGTGAAAAGGTCAACCTGCCAGCGTGAACAGAACGGTTTTCTATACCCCATCTCGAAGGGCAAATGACATATAACAACTTATAACTTATAACTTCAACTTTATAACTTCTATATAACTTCTTCTTTTTGTATTGTATACGTTTTGCGGTATGGGGAAGTACCCCAGATCTGAGAATTGTGTTGCTGTGCATCTCTCTTCTCCAAGAGCTGTAAATAAACGGAGGAAACTTTGCGTCATCACAT
>NC_139676.1:12964429-13011929 GCF_951799395.1 Argentina silus
CAGGCGCTGTTCGACTTCGTCCCGCAGGAGGAGGGCGAGCTGGGCTTCAAACGCGGAGACTTCATCCAGGTCCTGGACAACTCCGACGCCAACTGGTGGCGAGGGGCGTGCCGCGGCCAGGCGGGAATCTTCCCACGCAACTACGTCACGCCCGCCAACCAGAACATGTGATTGGCCCAAGAAGTGAGGGAAAAGGCATAAGATCCAAGAGGCTTGAATGAATGAGGAATATTGTGGGAAGAGGAGCGTAAAACTTTCAGACAGACTGTGACAGACTTCTTCACTGCGACTTTTTTGGCCTGTAACAGACAGGCAGCACTGTCGATGTTTTGAAGCCCATCCGGAGCGGGTGGGGTTGTGGGGTGTGTGTGAGGGTTGTGGAGGGGGGGGGACTAGTTGGGGCGGAAAGGGGATTGTGCTATTGCTATATCCCCATCATGCCCTTTGTCCACCTCTCTCAGCCATGACATCGCCCCCCCCTGGAGTTAAATAGTTGTTTTTTTTATCTATATGTATGATTGTCTATGAGTATTTGTGTGTCGGGCCTGTTTTACTTGTTGTTTTTTTTGCATTAGTTGGCTTGCGCTCCTTTGTGTGTAAATGTAGTTCTCTGGACTCTGGGACATGGTCAAGGGTGGTGGTCAAGGGAAATGGGAGTTATTCAAGATTTGGAGAAGACCAATGATATTTGCAGGAGAAAACTAACCAGAGAAAGGCATTGAATCTGGCATTGAAAGCTGAAACCTCCTTTTGAAGAATGTCATATTTATTTAAGCATTTTGGACCATGAATGTAGCCGTCTTTCCCCATGTGTTAATATCAGGGAGTGTGGCTATACAGTATTTTTGACTGAGTTTTGAAACCGAAAACCACATAGAATGCTTATGGACATCAGCTATAAAAAAAGAGGTCTTGAAATATATAACGGTGAATGCTACAGTACATTCTATAATCTGAGATTGACTTCTTTGAATTACTAATCCAATTTCTCTGGATAGTGGCTTTTGCTGTCATTAGTTTTCTCTGCAAGTTGACCAATGAGAAAGCCAGCAGTAGATCAGGATTCATGGATCCGGAACGTTCAGATAGAAATGTGTAGTGTGGAACAGGCATGAGAGGGTCATGTGGACATGGGAGCCATGTCAGCGCTATAAATTGCATTTCTGCCTGCAACATTCTGAATGTTTCATTCGTTCTCACTGAATACACACCTGCTATTGCTTACATACTGTAGAAACCCTTTATGACTCTGTCAACAAAACCATCTCAGCTTTGCAGTGTCTTCTGTCCCACATTCCAATACGACGATGATGATGATTATGATGATGATGAGAAGGACATATACTGTAAAATGTTTTGTGCCAGGAGGTTTTATGTTTTTAATGGTTTCCTTCCTCTGTAACAAATTAGTCTCTGTTAATGTATGTTTTCTACAGGATTTACACATGTGAAGTTTTGACTTGGTTGATCGTTGAACATATCAAAAGGGCTTCAGTAATTGGATTGAGACTGGATGCAAGGACATGGTGTGTTTTGACCAATGTGCTTATTGTTCAATGTGTCTGTTGTGTGAAAATGGGGACACCTTTTGAGAGGACAAAAAAACAAACAAGTCTTGACAAAAAAATACATCTATGCTTCTAGCTCTTTCTACACCTTCTCTTTATGGCGGGGGGGGGGTCATGAATTATCTTGAAGACAAATGTTAGTGCTGGTTGTAGCCTCCATTTTAGTTTTCTATCCCTGTCTCCGTGGTGATGGAATGAGAATGCCTCATCTTGATAAAGAGATTAAACAGGACCTCCATTGCTGATTATTACTGACTTGAGATCAGAGTGACAAGTGAAATACTGTAGGTGATTAACTTTCAGGTATGTCTGCATTCACCTGAAACGACCGCTTTCTCCTTTGACCAACTTGAAGAGGAACGCTCTTTTTTTTAACAAGATACGACAGGCTTGTTTCTTACACTCTCCCACCTGCATTCTTTGATTTCAAACACTACTAACATGCATACGGTTGTAGTTTTTTGAAACACTACTAACATGCATACGGTTGTAGTTTTTTCAAACACTACTAACATGCATACGGTTGTAGTTTTTTGAAAGGACGAACACTCTGGAATGCAGGGGTGTTGAGATTAACATGTCGGGTTGTGTGAGGGTGATGCCTACTCTACTCAACAGTGCGTAGTCAGGTGGTCTCACTTCATAGTCAGGTGGTCTCACTTCATAGTCAGGTGGTCTCACTTCAGTCAACCTCTTTAGTTGTTCAGCATCATGCATTACTGTAATTGTGTCGAGGCTGACCTTTCACTGACCTTTCACCATGAAAACGCAGTGTGCCTGTTCAGTGGGGCCATGCTTGCATTCAACGTGATTTCTTACCCTGGACTGCGATGAGACATTCCACTGTACTTCTTCTGGCCCTGGTCGAGTGTGAGACAGACAAGACAGACAGACAGACAGACTAGCTAACAGGTCTTTGAGATAGAAAGGGCTCAAGGTGAGATTTATGTGGATCAACTTTGAAATTTGATTCCTCCCCCCCGCAAACACACACACACACACACACACACACACATTCAAAAGTTCAGTGCAAGATACAAGATCCTTTTAATGCCACACAATTCTCAGCACTGTTCATCCCATTAAAAAAGAAAAGAAAAAAAATAAGCATTCATTTGTGACCCGTGTCAGTTGTGTGTATGTGTGTATCAGATTCCCCAGACAATTGTCCTGCAGGATATGAGGGTCCACAGAGCCGTAGACACACAGTTTGGCAAACACTGTTCCATTCAAACTTTCACAGGCACCATGTTGGCACCAAAGGTTCCATGACCATTGCAATCCAGTTATGTGAATTAGAATGTCATGGCAATGGAACTCTTGTGCCATGTCATGAATGTCATGGTCTTGTGCCGAGACGGAGGACAGTTTGCCATACTCTGCGTACATGGCTCTGGGGGGTCTGTGTGTCAACACGTTTGGAGATTATACCCCTACCCCACTGTGCATATTGTGTTATTGGTGTGTGACATGACACCCGAGACCATGTGATTGTTTACATTATGCTGGAGTCTAATGTAACTCCATATCTGACATGGTAATTTCATGTGTGTATACTCGGAGAGAGAAAATATGTTTCAGTGTTCAAACGAGGGGGAGTGTGTGTGCTAACCCCGTCACCTCATTTGATTTCCTTTTGGTGTATATAGACAACTGAATAATAAAACAATCACTATTTAGCCGTGGTTGCGTGGTTGATTACTCTCTGTTGCACATTGGCTGACAAGGATTCGATAAGGCCTTGTTCAATAACGATGTATAATCTCCCTCTTCGTGTATAACTTCATCATTAGAAGAGTGAAAGTCTTGGCTTGTGGTAGTCATTCACCTGACCAGCCACAAACAGCTATTCTTTCACTTATGGACACTCTCCTCTGAGCGTCGGGAGGATTCAACACCTCTCTTACAGGAGAGAAGGGAACAGGGAAGAAGGATAATTGATCTATCAAGGGATCAGACATAGTTCATATTCACTTATCCTACTTGTAGTACACATACTCAAACTTACTCCTCTTTTCAGAGTTAGTAATATAGTAGGAAAATATTTGAACATTTTGAACCTAGGAATAGGTGTTAAAAACGTATGCTCTGAAATGAGCTAGGCCGACTTCAAAAACAAATATGCTTCATCAAAAATAGTTGAGGCCATTCTGTGCCATAAGCGCCACCTGCTGCCAAAACAGCAGGAGTGAAGGAAGCTAAAAACAAGCGCGCGTCATCGAGGGAAGAAGAGAAATCTACTTCACTCGGATCTTTGACCGATTTCTGTAAGCAGAAAAGAGAGCAGGCCTCACGGTGATTTTACTGCAGATGCTAACAGTTAGTCATTCAAATGCGCCATCTGTCACTGATGTCAGCATTTGCAACATTAGCGTGTTATTATCGGATTCTTGTGAAATCTCAGTACAAAACAGTCTTATTTGGCCAGATGGGGTTGCAACATGGACTTCAATGGGTAAACATGCTTTTTTGGCACCAGCCACTGCAGTTCCCTCCAGTTCTTTCCGTGGCCAATTATTATGTTTTGTTTTAATTCAAGTTTGCATAAACAGCTTTGTTGTTCAAATTATAATCAAACCCAATAAAAAAAAAGTAAGAACTGCTCTTTTGTCATATCATTGCATGGGTTAAATTTTTTCAATGAATAGTGAACAGGGAGATAATCTTAATTCATAAAAAATAAAAAATAAATTTAAAAAAAAGAAGAAGAAAAGAAACAGGTAGTAGAGTGGTGGTTGTTCTATTTGTTATTAGCGTCATCTTCTGTCAGAATAATATGAGTAAAAGAAAAATAATGATACAAGAGCACGTGTTCATGTTTTTCAATAAAGCTGCATGCGTCTCTAATCATTCGTTGTAAATCGTAAGATGAATAAAACATGAATTATGAAAGACATATCTGAGCATTCAAAAACTACATTTCATCACCTGACCCGAGGGGTTCGAGCTGGAGAGTCATTGAATCAACCTGACTCGGAACGGGAGGACCTTTCTGGAACGGGTTTGTTGGATGTACTGTACGTGTACTGATTAAGAAAGTGTTGTTAGCTTTGTGTTTCTCACCTCATGTTCACATTTATTTTATGTTCAGTAAGTTTATTGTCAATTTCAATAAAGTTCTTTTATGCGGCAATTATTCAGCATTGTCTTGTGTTGTGTGTTTCCTCTACAGGGAGGTCTACACTAACCGAACACTTTATTAGGAACACCTGTACACCTTCTCATGGTGGAGGAACACCTGTACACCTTCTCATGGTGGAGGAACACCTGTACACCATCTCATGGTGGAGGTGGTGGAATGGTGTGGGGAATGTTTTCTGGGCCCGTTAATACCAATCAAGCATCGCTTGAATACCACAGCCTATTTGAGTATTGTTGCTGACCATGTGCATCCCTTCATGGCCACAATTGACCCATCTTCTAATGGCTACTTCCAGCATGATAACGCACCATGTCACAAAGCAAAAGTCGTCTCAAACTGGTTTCATGAACATGACAATGAGTTTAGTGTTCTTCAGTGGCCTTCCCAGTCACCGGATCTGAATCCAGTAGAACACCTTTGGGATGTGGTAGAACGGGAGATTCACAGCTTGAAAGTGCACCTGAAAAATCTGCAGGAATTGTGTGATGCAATCATGTCATCATGGACCAGAATCTCAAAGGAATGTTTCCAACATCTTGTAGAATCAATGCCACGAATAATTGAGGCTGTTTTGAGAGCAAAGGGAGGACCTACCCAGTGTTCCTAATAAAGTATTGGGTGAGTGGATATCCAGGTAGGTAAATGCTAACTGGAATCCATGGGTTGGCCCGACTCTGACATCACCCCATTGAAGTTGTGATTTAAAGGGTTAGGTAAGGGTTGTGGTTAAGGCTAGGGTTAAAGGTTAAGCATGTCTTTTTTGCGGGTGGCTCAACGCAGTGTTTGCGTGTCTGGATAGGCTGGTAGAGGCAGTATTTGAGTGTCTGTTTAGGCTGGTAGAGGCAGTATTTGAGTGTCTGTTTAGGCTGGTAGAGGCAGTATTTGAGTGTCTGTTTAGGCTGGTAGAGGCAGTATTTGAGTGTCTGTTTTGGCTGGTAGAGGCAGTGTTTGAGTATCTGTTTAGGCTGGTAGAGGCAGTGTTTGAGTATCTGTTTAGGCTGGTAGAGGCAGTGTTTGAGTATCTGTTTAGGCTGGTAGAGGCAGTGTTTGAGTATCTGTTTAGGCTGGCACAGACCGAGTGACCATGACCATGGGAAATGGCAGAGAAGTACTTCAAGGGTGCTTTCTCTAATTCCCTTGAATGATTAATTCAATTCCTTGGACTTCATTTGCACTTCAGTCATAAACTGTTTGTTTTTTTGTCAGCGGAGAGATGGTTGTCTTTCATTGTGATGACGTTCATGAGGAACCCTGACTGAACTATGGAGTTTTCTTCTCCTGTGTTTTCTATCATTGTTTGCCATGAGATTGTATATGAAGTATGTGGATGAAGATTTGAGTCACTGGTCATTAAAATTAAGATTGTTGCATTTCTTCCTGTATTATTTTAATTTTTATGTTATTTCATGTTATTTCACTATTATTTCAGTTTTATGTCTCTAGTCACTTATTTTGGGTTGCCTAGGTTCATTCTCTAATACAGCTTGTAAGGGGATATTGGAATAAAAATCTGCCAAATAAATCAGTAATTTATTAGCTGTAATAATAATTTCTGAACATATTTTATTCACCAATTCTCACGCTTTCATGAGCTTTTCATGTACGTCAGAGCCACGCGGTGCTTCTTCCAAGCACACTGAATATGGCGTACGCGGAAGGGGAGTCGCTGGAGTCGTGGCTAAGTATGTATGTTAAGAAACCTTACTAAATATACTTATTTAAACATTATTCCAACGTTTAACAGTTTGGGAAAACACTTGCATATAAACGGAAACATATTGGATGTACATCTGATGCAAATGCCAACGATGTCGATGCTTATCTTTGTTTCTTCGAATAGTTTGAGTCATGAGAAGTTGCTGGGCAAGTTTGTTTACCATGCAAATAGATCATTTTACAAGCTGTTTGCATGTGGTTCAGTATAATTACCTTCTTTGCTTAGTTCAAACCCGCCTCTGGTTTAGGCTAGTGTAAGTAGTTTAACATCGTTCGGTTGATTATTGACATGATTGGTGCTCACCTTTTGACAGGTGGAGAGGGAGAGGGAGGCACCGGTCAGCCATCAGCATAGCTTTGAAAAAACTTGTTATGCTCTTAAAAAATGTTTGATTCTGGGGTGGATACTTAAATCCATACTTAAATACTTAAATCCATTTACTTTACAGACAAAGCCACCAACCCCTCCAGCAGGCAAGAAGACTGGCAGTACGTTCTAGAATTCTGTGACCAAATCAATAAGGAATTAGAAGGGTATGAACATTTGTAAAGTCATCTTCCTGCCCTGCATGAATCCCATCATGGATCATATTTCACTGCAATATGCTGCATTTCCACAGTGTAATTGTTCTGGTAACCAAATTGTAATCAATAGGGGTTTAGTGTGTAATGGTGTAACGGTCTGGGAAATATTGCCATTTTACTTCCCTTCTTACTTTAATATGTTGTATTGAACGTCCCTACCACTTTCATGTCAGCCCACAGATCGCTCTGAGACTGTTAGCCCATAAAATCCAGTCCCCGCAAGAATGGGAGGCGATCCAAGCTTTGACAGTATGTGACCTGCCCATATTCAGTATTGGATCATTTATGATGTTCATACAAATTAATTTTGAGCAATGATTTAACCCCAATAACTGTGTATTGCGATGTTACTGTACTATTGTGTTCCTACTATATTCTGTGCTACTGTTGTGTTTTAGAGGCGGAGAGCTTGGGAGAATTTCATTATGCTGTCATACATTCCTCTGTATCCCACTACATTATGACAGTAAAACTCGGAATCTTCAAACTATAATTTAATTAAGCTTTATCATTTTCCCCTTTGTTGTTGCAGGTTCTAGAAGCTTGCATGAAGAACTGCGGGAGAAGGTTTCAGAACGAAGTCGGAAAGTTCCGTTTTTTAAATGAACTCGTCAAGGTGGTTTTACCTAAAGTAAGTCATTTAAAAACGTTAGTTTTTTTTAACCTCGGCTCAAACTAATTTTCTGCTTCAAAAAAATATTCAGCTGTTGCTTGATCTATTTCTGTTCCAGTACTTAGGTGACAGAGTATCAGAGACTGTGAAGACCAAAGTGGTAGAAATTCTCTTCTGTTGGACAGTGGCTCTACCAGACGACGCGAAGATCAGTAAAGCTTATCAGATGCTGAAGAGACAGGGTCAGATTTCACTTTATTGGAGAAACACCTTGTTTTGATCGTCATCGCTTCGAGTCATGTTGCCATGGTGATCCTCACTCTCCCTTCGGGGTCTTTTTACAGGCATTGTTACAGTTGACCCGGCGGTTCCTGTGGATAAGATGTTCATACCATCACCCCCCTCACGTCCCAGGAACCCTGTGTTTGATGATGAAGAGAAGAGTAAGGTGGGATGTCTGGAAGACAGGAAGGAGAAATAAAACTGACAGTTTGATAGTTTTATATATATATATATATATATATATATATATATATATATATAAAACTGTCAGTTGCATCGTTAGACTCACTCCATGGTTGTCCAACCCTCTCACTGATCCTATGAGGAAGATGGGGGGGGGGGGGGGGGGGGGGTCATTTCTGCGTGTTTGCTTTGGTGAGCCTCAAGTTGATCTATGGTAGAAGTTGTTTTCTCAAACCCTGGGAGCTTTGGCTGGGGGTTGGCTGCTGTGACGCGTTCATACTCTGGGAAACAGACCAGGCAGTTAAACTGACTGATTATTGCCTTCTCTCTGCAGCGATTGGCCGAGCTTCTGAAGAGCAAAAAGCCAGAGGATCTGCAGGAAGCCAACTGCCTCATCAAAAACATGGTCACGGAGGTGAGCCTATGTTTCCATGCACAATATTTGGCCATTCAGAATTAATTCATTCCGAACAAACATTCTGGAATAACTGTTTGTATGATTGCATATCATAGCCTCCCCCCCCCCCCCCCCCCCCTCCGTTTCTGCTTCGCGGCTAAGTCACGCAGCCGTGTGATTCGCTGAAATCAAATAATAACAAATACTGAACTCAGGAAATCCACTCCCACTAAGGCCAAGTTTCAGTCGTTGTTATTCCAGGCTTATGTGCACAATAGCTTGAGGACAAGGTTACTGTTTACATGTCCTAACACATAATGAATAAAGTAGTTTCTGATTTGCACAGTCGTCTTTCCTTCCTATGTCCCGCGGTACAAGCGGCCAACATGTTTTTTTCGCTTCATTTGCACTGCTTGTGTTCATATTTTTTAGGCCAATTAGACAGACAACAACAAACCATCATCCCACTCTTGTAATATACGCCATTCATCTGGCTCTTCCATCCAAAGCGGCTTACATTGCCGTGAGTGCATCCTTTTTTCAGTATATATGGTCCCAGCGGGAATCGAACCCACAACCTTAGCCTTGTTACGCCATGCTCTACCAACTGAGCCACAGAGGACCAACTGAGCCACAGAGAGGGAGTGGGGGGGGGGGGATGATGTGGCTCCTGGAATTTACAGGACAAATTTGTTTATGTGAGATGTTGATGTTGCGATTGGCAATTGCTTTGTATGCCTTTGGAAGCTACGCTCAGTACCGATGCATGCACATTAGAAAGCCCAATGAGTGTTTACATGCCTGATATTTGCTAATATTCTCCTATCAAACGGTTTATCAAAGGTATAACCCAGCCCTTCCATTCTGAAATTATTTTGCTTCCCAGGCGTCACTCTATTCAGATTCAAGTGTTGAAATGAGGGTGTTTTATTCAGTTTATTTGTTTATTTGGACTATTAATAGAATATTAGGCTGCATGTAAACGCAGTCACTGACATTACAGACCTAGTCAGTAAGACATGGAGTGAACTGAGGCTCATTCCAGTCAAACCTGCATTGCTGGATAGTGTATATAGGTCATACTGTATCATAGATTTTTCCCCAGAGTCACAGAATGTTTTTTAAAATGTTTTCAGAGTAGGTGAAAAGGCAAAAGTTATCTAAACGTACTCCTGTATGAACATCGCTTGGCCTGGCAATAACCCAAGGTTAAAGGGGAGGTGTCACCATTATGGCTCTGGGTTCAGGGCAGGTGTTATTATTGTGCCCCAGATTTAAAGGCAGGAGTTGTTCTGTTTCAGGACGAGGCGAGGGCGCAGAAGGCCTGGAAGTGCAGCAGCACCCTGGAGGAGGAGAAGGCCTGGAAGCGCAGCAGCACCCTGGAGGAGGAGAAGGCCTGGAAGTGCAGCAGCACCCTGGAGGAGGTCAACAACAGTCTGACGTTGATGAAGGAGATGCTGAGTCACTTCAGCCGGGAGTACTCCACCGTCGGAGACAAAGACTTCATCAGAGTAGGTCCAGTTTTTACATCACTCACTGTTTTACTCCCCATTGTCTGCTCTTGTAGACTAAGCAGAGCCTTAAGGTGTACTGAAACCTGTATCTTGATAGTTCTGAGAGATGCTTACGTACACTCTCTCATTATGTCCATCAATAGGCTCTAATAGTGATCACATGATCTGTGTTTTTTTTGCTACATTTCAGGAGCTTTATTGTGACTGTGACAAGCTCAGGCAGGCTGTGTTCAAGCTAGCCACAGAGACCGAGGACAATGACAGCAGCTTGGGTAGGAAAAACCCCTGAGGCCTGACACACACACACACACACACACACACACACCATCTTGCCTCCTTTAGCCATATTGCTAATGCCAATTAGCCTGGCCTTTGACCTCTTGTGCCCTCCAGGAGGCTTCCTGCAGGCCTTCGATGACCTCTCCCACGTCATCAACTCCTATAAGCAGATTGTGGAGGGCCAGACGGTCGACAGAGCCACCGAGCCGCTGGGACCATCAGCAGCACAATGTAAACACTCATCCACAGATTCCATCTGTTTACGATGTGTAATTCATGTGGAATTGGTATTTATTTTGCCAACCAAGAGTGCCTTTGTTTAGTTGAAGCCCTTTTAAGATTGTTCTATACTTTTGCTTACCAGCTAGCCTTTATTTCATTTCTCCCTTTTTTTTTCCATGCAATTTATTTCCTATTCCTTACTTCTCCCTCATTGGGCAGGCGCCAAAGACAGCCAATCAGAGATATTGATCGACCTGGCTGGGCTGGACCTCCAGAGCCCCATCTCTCCAGCATACTCAAAAGGTTTGATTTGAAATCAAACAAATACTATGAGGTTAAAATAGTCCGTTTTTATTTAAGGGTATTTTTGTACATTACACACTTTTTTTAATACATATTCCCCCTATTTTAGGGCCCCAAAAGTAATGGGACAGATTCCTATAATATCCAAATTAAGCACTCATGTTTAGTGTTTGGTTGACAATCCATTTTTACATTTATGGCATTTAGCAGACGCCTTTATCCAAAGCGACTTCCAACAAATACATTTGTTTAAGTAAGTGATTCGTCTATCTAACAGTCATCGTAAGACAAAGTAATGAATGCACATACCAGGAGCCATTGGCAGCATCGTTATCATTCACTTGTCTTGTCTTGTCTTGTCTTGTCTTGTAAGTGTTTTCCTGACTGGATAGTAGATAATAGAAAATCCTGACTTGTTTGTTTGTCTCTGTTCCAGGCCTAAATGACCCAGTTCCTGCTCTGTCTAATCCAGCTGTGAATGCAGCAAAAGACGACAGCTTGAATAGCCAAAGGGCGCCATTACAGGTTGACCTGATTGCTGTGTCACCACATCACTCGCACATCAATACTGGTTTATCTAACGAGATCTCTATCTAACGAGATCTCTATCTAATCAAGTTAACTCTAATACAAGGCAAGGCAAGACAAGTGAATGATAACGTTAATGTGTGTTATGGTCCTCTGTGGCTCAGTTGGTAGAGCGTGGTGCGAACAACGCTTAGATTGTGGGTTCGATTCCCACTGGGACCATATATACTGAAAAATGTATGCACTCACTGCAATGTAAGTCACTTTGGATAAAAGCGTCAGCTAAATGGTATGTATAAATGGTGTATGTCTATCCCCCTCTCCCTCCGCCAGGCTTCTTCTGACCCGGTTCTGGACCTTTTCAGCAGCACCCCCCTCCTGGCCCCTGGGGTCCCCCCAGTACTGTTGGCCGCTTCCTTGAACGCCACCCCAGTGCGCTACCCACAGTCCTCCGGGGTGACAGCCTCCTTCTCCTTCCCCAGCACGGCCCGGCCCGTCTCGGCCTCCCTGAACCACAGCCTGCAGGACCTCGCCATGCTGGATCTGGGCAACTCTACGAGGTGGGCAGCTCTACTTTCCTAAATCATAAATATTGTGTTTTTCATCTGATTGCCTCAAGACCTTATGTTTTCCTCCACACTAGGCATTTGAACATATCAAATTGCTGATCACCACTTTCATTGTATTTTGAGTGGTTTAGTCAACTTTGTCACACCTGTGGGGCTCCGGGTGTAAAATGACCGCCATAGGAAATGAATGGGTAATGAAATGTAAAAATACATACATATGATAGGAAAAAATACATAGAACTGTAGATAGATTTTCAGTGTCTGTTCTTTGTATATTCACTGCAGTTACTCATGTTAACCACTAGCTGAAGACATTGTTTCACAGCTTAAAAAGGTGTTAAATGAAATTTGGTGATGATTTATGTTTTTTGTGTTTATATAAGAGCAGTTAAAACAGACCGGATAAATTTGGCCGTGAGAGATGATGAATACAGGAGAAAGGTTAATTCAGTCTATGCCGTGCAAGATATAATATATATGCCATTTAGCTGACGCTTTTATCCAGAGCGACTTACATTGCTGTGAGTGCATACATTTTTCAGTATATATGGTCCCAGCGGGAATCAAACCCACAACCTAAGCATTGTTAGCGCTATGCTCTACCAACTGAGCCACAGAGGACCAACATGGTAAAGGTGTTTTTTATTTATTTATTTATTTTATTTACCTCTGTCTTATGTTGTTGACAGCCTGCCTGGCGTGATGGACACTGCTGGCTTATTTGGGATGAGGGAGGCTATGGGTGCCTCCTCCTCCTCCTCCTCTTCCTCCAGTGCTGGTATCCCACCCTCCCGATCCAGCCCTCTCCCCCCGTCTCTGCTGCGTGGGGCTGGAGTCTCCTCCTCGCCCTCTGCTAAGTTCCAGGCCGTTGACTCCCCCAGCCTACCCTCCACGTCCCCCATCCTACCTCTGGGGCTGGCCAGGCTACCCTCCACATCCCCCATCCTACCTCTGGGGCTGGCCAGCCTACCCTCCACGTCCCCCAGCCTACCTCGGGGGCTGGCCAGCCTACCCTCCACATCCCCCAGCCTACCTCTGGGGCCGGCCAGCCTACCCTCCACGTCCCCCATCCTACCTCTGGGGCTGGCCAGCCTACCCTCCACGTCCCCCAGCCTACCTCTGGGGCTGGCCAGCCCAGCCAGGGGCCCTGAGATCTCCCTGGCCAACGTTCATGTTCCCCTGCGGGCCATCAAACCAAGTGAGTCCCATGAAGAGCATTATGTAGACGATGGTGTTTGAACACCGGCTTGGCCCGCTAACCTGAAATCTAGGCATTTGCTAGGCATTTCAGATACTTGGGTTGCTGTTGCAAGTGTTCAGGTCCTCAGGCAAGGTTACTCATCACGTAAGCATGGTTCCAAGCCCCTCCACCATACTTGGCCTTAACTTGCACGGTCTTATGGGTATTGTAGTTGGTTAACACAGATGGCACAGTGCAGTAGCTGGAAGTATTGTCACTGTTTGTCACTTTTTATTACTTATTATTGAATTGCTGTTTGTTGCTGACTGCTGTTGTTGAGCGTGGGGCAAGATCCCAAAGCATTTCACTGTGTCAATTACAACTGTATGCGGTACGTGACAGATACGATTTTTTATTTGATGTAGTATCATAATAAGACGTGTTTTGTTTTGGTTCCTCTCTCTCTCCGTCACCTGTGATGGTCAAGGCAAGGTGTGTCCCGTGGCGGCCTATCACAAACACGGGCTCAGCGTTCTCCTGCATTTTGCGCCGGACTACCCACCTGGCCGGCCTGACGTTCTGGTGATGGTGGTCTCCATGCTGAACACAGCCTCGTTGCCTGTCAAGAGCATCTTTCTGCAGGCTGCTGTACCCAAGGTCAGGCCAGCGCACTTAACCCCCCCTCACTCTGTCACAACATTTACATTTACATTCATGGCATTTAGCAGACGCCTTTACCTCTTCACTCAAACCCTGTGCGTTGAGGACTCATGATTTTTGCTGTTTTTTCGCTACCGTCATGTCACAAGTATGCTGAAGGAAGGATATTCTCTGACTGATGGGTAATCATCATTTGCAGGATTCATTTCATTTTCAAGTCATTTAGCGGACGCTTTTTCTCCGAAAGCGACTTACGATCAGTACATTTGTCTAAGTAAGGGAATCTACTATACACAAGTCATCATCAGTAAAACCTTCGATAAGAACATATATATATATATATATATAGTATAGTTATATATAGTTAGTGAGTAGAGAGGTCTGGATGTATGAATGCAGGATGTATTCTTGTATATGAATCAAAGCCTTTCCTCGTGGGTCTTTTCCTCCTGCCTTTTCATTCCCCCACGGCAGTCGATGAAGGTGAGACTCCAGCCGGCGTCGGGGACCGAGCTAGCACCCTTTAACCCTATGCTGCCCCCTGCTGCAATCACTCAAGTCATGCTGCTGGCAAATCCACTGATGGTAAAGAGTCATGCATGGAGGATAAGCAGAGCATAATGAGCCTTCTCTTCTCAAACTTGCATGGATTCCTTAAAATGTGCCTCAGTGATCTACCAGTTACCCTGTTATTACAACATTGAATGGTGTTCTTTGGCCCTGATTTAATATAAATACTATATACACACAGGATATGCATGCATACATACTTTACATACGTGCATAATATAAGCATCACATACATACTTCAACGTTGTAACACAATGCATTTTACAATAGAAGTGTACTGATGTCACGCTATCTTAGTCATTTGTGTGTTTTAGTTGGTTTGTGAGCAGAAAGATGCTACAATGCTAACCAGCAGGCTAACTTGCTGCCTGTCTGTGTGTCCCCTTGCAGGAGCAGGTTCGGATGAGATACAAGATGACGTTCACACTGGGAGAGCAGCTGTACACAGAATCAGGGGTGGTGGACCAGTTCCCCCTGGCAGAGAGATGGGGGGGCTCTATAGCCCCCTGCCCCCTCCAACCCTAAAATTGTAGTTTGTGAAGGTTTCACACTCGTAAGTTATTAAGTGCTATTACCATTGTTATGCCATGTGTCATTCATTATTCAGTGCAATGTTGATTTTTTTAAATGTATTTTTTTTTCTTGCCCCATTTACTCTGAACTGAATTGTTCAATTGTTACAGAGTTACTGCACTTTAGAATGGCATACAGAGTTATTGTTTTGGTATTAAGGCAGCAACATAAAACACTTAACTTGATGATCGAGGACAGTTAGCCTAGTACGTGATAACAGCTGAAGTTGTCACATGATATTTTAGGCTGTCACACGGTTATACGTTGAACCAATTGTACCGGGACAATCGCCGTCTTGTCACTGCTCAGCGAAAATGAGACCTTGACTGATTGGTTCAGTGGGAAAAGCTGCATTACTAATGTCTCTTCCCTGCGCCCCCTTTTGACTGTATTCCAAAGCCTATAAAATGGTAGAGAAAATTATTTCTGACTACACTATCACACTGACTGCCTGCACCACTAGTTGTGAAGCGTTTTTTGAGTTTATTTATAAGTTAAGTTATATGAATGATGATAGTAGATCTGTGTTTATCTGATATTTTATACGATTTAGTTATTATTTAAGATTATTTGGGTACAGATGGGTGGCCCTGAGTGGCCTGACAAGATGTGTGAATTCTTCAGTATTTCTTTCTTTTTTTTGAGTGAGTTGTGTGTCGTTGTATTTGTTTTGAAAGACGGTGTTAACCACCTCTGCGTGCTGCTATGACATCACAGTTCACTGCTAAACTCTTCCTTGCACACTCTTGTGACATTTTACTTCCAGTGTTGCAACCCCTCTCTCTAGCAGTCATTGTCAAAGGACAGACTTGACTGACTTCTGTGTAGCAATTTGTTTATCAGTTTGATGAAACCTGGGGTGTATTCAGTTAAGAGAACGTTCAGATAGAAAGGTGTTCCATAGAACAGACATGATTCTCTCGTTTGAGTGTGGAATCTTGTCAGTTCTATAAATGGAGTCAGGTTTTATGCATGTCCATCAGAATTCAGAATCAGAATTATTTTATTTGGCCAAGTGTATTTGCACATGCAGGAAATTGACTTGGTGAGGTTGATGGTGCATTGGTGCATTATTACAATGTATGTAACAGTAGTGTGTTACAATACCCATCTGGATTCTGTCTGGATTCTGAAACCAGTAGTGTCATGTTACATTGGAGGATTCTCCTCCGTACCTCGTTATAAATGAATGCTGTATTATTTAGTCTGTTAGAGATTTCTCAGTGTGGTTTCTTCTACTTAACAAAAGTATGTATTTTCAAAGAGCTGTTTCTCTGCATGATGAATTAAAGTGTTCATTTCAAAATATTTATGGTGATGTCATTTATTGTTTTACTGTTATTTCGATGGCGTACATTTTGTCCACAAACCTCTCAAAGACAATCCGAGATATGACTGAAATCATATCCAACACGAAGTGCACACTTTGTAACACATGAGATGGGCTTCTTCCACAGGTCGGTTTCATAAAGTAAAGATTCCCACAGGTTCAACATTCTTCTAATAGGTTACACAACATTTTCCAACAGCCTTTCAATCATCAGAAACTCAAATGAGTTGTGAGTTTGAGAGGAGAGCAGCGCATACAACAACGCCTTGTTCCCTTCCCTGGGAGGCGCAGTCCCGAACACCATCTGGCGCTGCTGCCCAACGTTTGCGGCGTAGAGAAACGCGCAAAGTGAGCAGCCATGGCCGACGAGAAACCCAAGGTGAGGAACGGACCGGCTTTCGTTTTCAATATTTTCAGTCAATAATGACGATTCGTTTGATATGCTCATATTACATGAGGTTCAGGGCAGTTTGATGACTGATGAATCGGTTTGACATAATGCAAAGATGAACAGAAAATCTGGCAGGACAGCCAGTTGAGCTAACGAGCTAGCTAGCTAGCTAGCTGCAAAAGCACTGTCTGGCCAGCAAGAATGTTTATATTTAGATGATACATTTTTATTTTGGAAGTATATTCTCACAGCCTAACTTTACGTATCATACGCTAATGTAATATTCCTGCTTTTCAACACTATCAAAAGTGTTTCCTTGACTAATATATTCCTGCTAGCTAGCCAGCTAATGATTAAAGAGGCTAGTTGCCAGCAGCAGGAGCTATTGAGCTAGCTAGGTAGCCTGTTAGCACCAATGAGTGTGCTAGCGAAATCACTCAATTGATCTGATCATTGATTGATCACAATGTGGAGGACAAATCACAATGTTAACGATCCGTGTGACTTATGAACTTGTCGTTGATGGTACGTTAACTTCTGAACTTGCATGTGATGATGAGTACTATCTTAAGGAGCAACTTGTTGTAGTACAGAGAATTTTAAAAAAAGACCCTCTCCCCTCCCCTCCCCTCCCCTCCCCTCGTGTTATGAATCACTGTCATTTACAACTGTATGCGGTACGTATACACAATAATCTGTCACTACAGGAAGGAGTGAAGACTGAGAACAACGACCACATCAACTTGAAGGTGGCAGGACAGGATGGCTCGGTGGTTCAGTTCAAGATCAAGAGGCACACGCCTCTCTGTAAACTCATGAAGGCGTACTGTGAAAGACAGGTGAGACATCAGCATCTGTTTGAAACAGGAGGCATCGAACATAATAATAATAATAATGCATTTATTTTGTATAGCGCTTTTCTCAGTACTCAAACACACTAGATTCCATGGAGAGAACAAGAATAGGTGGATAAATACAAAGTAAAACAAAAGGGCAATCAGTAAAAACAACAGTAGAAATAGAAACATAAAAAAACCTAAAACGAACATGGGTCTCTCCCGTACCCCAAGACGAAGAGGACATCATTGTAGTCAGAGGGTCACATTTGGGCTTACGGCAATCAGGCAGAGCTACCCATCCCAGACTAAAAGAGGGGTGGATTGCGATACACTGCAATGAAGAACAATGCATACGTTAGTATCTAAAGAGTGATTTTAATGTTGTCGTCACTCCACAGGGACTGACAATGAGGCAAATACGTTTCCGGTTTGATGGTCAACCCATCAATGAGACAGATACACCAGCACAGGTAAGTTGGCTAAATAAGGCAGGCCTGAGGTCTGTCAACAGTTGAGTTGACAGTTCATTGTTTCAATGCTGACATTTGTTGTATCCTGGAATGTTTTATAGTGCTACTGCCCACTGAAGCATGTCTACTCAGACACACACATAGTGGTCCTCTGTGGCTCAGATGGTAGAGCATGGAGCTAGCAACGCTTAGGTTGTGGGTTCGATTCCCGCTGGGACCATATATACTGAAAAATGTATGCACTCACTGCAATGTAAGTCACTTTGGATAAAAAGGTCAGCTAAATGGCACATATTACACACACACACACACACACAATTGCGAGTGATGCTACTGTACCACTTCTCATACTTCTATTTGACAGTTGGAAATGGAAGATGAAGACACAATCGATGTGTTCCAGCAGCAGACAGGAGGTGTTCTTCACTAAAGACTACGGTTTCCTAGCAACGCCCCTACCTCCCCTGTCACCTCATCAACCTGATAATGTCTTTTCTGAAACCCTATCAATTATGACCAGTGTCAATACCATTCAGTCTGATATGTTCACAAATGCACATAAAATGCTGTTGCATACTACATAATCCTTGCATCTTGTACATAAACATCTGGTGGGCAGTGAGGATACATTTTGTCAGCCATATTCTGTTTAATGTTTCGAGAAAAAAATTCTGAGTCTTCTAGTAATAACTGGCAATTGTCTTTTGGAAGGTGTGTAAGTTCTTGGCATCTAATTCCGTGAGTTTGACAAATTGCTGGTCAACAGACTTTTCTGCTTTGTTTTCAGAGTTGGATTCTTGATCTTTTTTATACTTATGCGATAAGAGGTTTTGTTTGAGATGGAACTTTTGTTGATGTTCTCAACTGCATTTACATTTCCTTACATCTGTTGTTAAAATAAATTGATTCTTTTTTAAAGATGTGTCTCTTTCCTGGTTGATTTAAAGTCGATTGTCATTGCGTGTTTGGATGGGGGGGAAATTAACACATCATTCGGGGAGATTGGCAGAGCACTGATACTCAATATATGTGTCCGCTTTTATGTCAAACTCACTGACCATCATCGATAGAATATATGTTTTTCCAAGAAAGACTGTTTAGATTAAGCATGAATAAAAGGTCATTCAAAAAAAAATTGACAGAGGATTAAAAAATCAACAGAGGATGTCACAGACCAGACATGTATGGATGCTCCCGGGGGACCGTTACCTTTCCGCACCCGGATCTTCCAATCAAATGCATGATTTATGAGACAACAGCCAATCAGACGCGTCAGACATACGCTTGTGGGCGGGACTTGGGCGACAGAAACGCCCTCTCCACGTTTCGAGCGGCCGATTGATCAATTTTGCATCGCGACCGGGCGGAGTACCAGCTTCCAGAGTATGAGGTGGTGAGATTTCGGTTAAAAACTCCGAAATTGTTTTCTTTCCCCCTCTGCAAGCTTATCAACCGTACCTATACAACAATGACGACGACAACCATATATTCGGGGATGGAGCCCGGTAACAAAAACAGTTCCAGGTAAAAAGAATGACAATATCTGCAGCCCTCCCTGCTTTTTTCTGATCAACTCCCGTTAGCCAGCCAGCTAGCTAGCTGCCGCTGTCAGACAATAGACCGCGTTGTCCTCGATGCGGCTTTAGTTGCTGTGGAAACTTTTAGCTATGTTACTATTTGTTGATGTGTTGTATTGTAGCTACAATGTGGCCGTTAGCTGCCTTTGTGTGGCCCGGCCACCATTGATAGTTGCCTCAGTGCCTCCCTCCCTTCGTCTTGATGCTGTGTGTGTGTGTGTGTGTGTGTGTGTGTGTGTGTGTGTGTGTGTGTGTGTGTGTGTGTGTGTGTGTGTGTGTGTGTGTGTGTGTGTATATGTGTATGTGTGCGCGCGTGTGAACAGGCTAGCTGGCTAGCATTTCAGGCTAGCTAGGGAATGCAGACGTGTGGTTGTAGGTGAAAGAAACCAAGCTAGCTAACGTTTAATACCAAATGTGGCTGTCATCTCGTCTTTTTATGAACGCAGGTAACATGATTGATACTAAAGCCAGCTGCACATGAATCTAGGACCTTGGCTAGACACGGAAGCAGCATCAGCTAGCTAATTTTATGGTTGGGTGGGGTCCCCATGATGCTCATGTAGCTGTCTATCCTTCCAGTGGCTGCCCCCATGGGGAACAACGGCCCTAGTATCTAGCAATTGGTATTTTCACAATTTGTCAACGGTGAGCAATCAACTATGCAAATCAAATCTCGATCTTGTCTCTGATTGGTCTAGTCAGCTTGATTGAGCATGATTCTGAGTAAAACAGCTGTTCTTTTGACAGCTGGCTACAATGACATTTGTATTTTATGACTCGCTGGTTGTGGCCGTTGAGCACATTTCCACCTCAACTCGGATAGTATCTGTAGTGATATTCTATATTTGTTTCACCATATCTGATATGATGAAGTGAGCGTCCAACTGATTTGCATCTTATGCATCCTAAAACGGATGGGAAGAGAGAAGGCCCAAATATCAATCTTACCAGATTGGCCGTTCTATTGCTATTTCTTTTGATCAAATATCTAACATGGCAGCTTCTTGCTCTGCATCTAAGGGCACATGCATCAATGTGAAGTAGTTTTTTTTCATGGTGTGAAAAAATGTTGTCTCGTTTGGTCTCCCATGTTCTGGGCCTGTGTCACACCCATTTTCATCCACTTCTAAGTCCCTGGTTTAAGGTTGCATTGGTTCGACTCCCTGCAGCCTCCCTGCTGGATAGTGGAGCCAGGAGCCCGTCTTTAAGATGAATTCAAAGCAGTTGGTGTGTCAGCAGCAAAGCAGTCGTCTGAGATAAGCTCCCCGGTGTGCCAGCCTGTCTGAAGTAGTACACTACTCGACCACCACAATGAGAAGGAAAACGTGATGCTTATTTATTTTCCTGTTACTGTAATCTGTTACACCTTTTTTTGGGAGAGAGAGCGCCAAGAAAGTGAGCAAGTGAAATTACCATCTCATTAATTTCTATTTCTGTCGTTGTCGTCCCCCCCCCCCCCTCCGCTCTGTCTGTAGGGTCCTGTGCCCTCCAGGTGGAGCCTCCAACATCTCCTTCGGCACAGACGAGGAGAAGGCCCCCACCCGCAAGAATAAGATGGCCTCCAACATCTTCGCTGAGCCAGATGACCCCCACGCTCACCGAAGGAACAACCCACCGGGTAACTTATCCACCCCCCCCCCTCTAAAACCACCACACACACACCCTTGAAGTTGTTTGTACGAGTCAATGACCTCTCTGAGATATTATCTCTATGTGAAGCAGATGTTCTTGCTTCATCCCAATTGGGTTCATTTCTGTTTGCCTCTGATTTATGATGACAAACATGCCTCGCTCGTCATTACCGTGCCTTTATATGACCCAGTTTACTACCCCCAAATCCATAGTCTTTAGATATTCCATTATTGGTTTCCTTTAATTTATTGACAGTCTCATCCCTCCTTCCCTGACGCGGCCCCTCTGCCAGGGCTGAGCCATGCTGAAACATTTATGAGGGTCTGAACAGCCTCCATATCAGGCCTCCTCGCGTGCGGAGGGTTGGTGGGAGGCAGATATCGCTGCATGTCCTCCAGATAGTACAGTTGTGGAATGTGACTCCCACAAGGGGGGGGGGGGGGGGGTGCGTGTGTCTGCTGTGTGTCAAATTGAATCTTTTCATGTTGATTCTTGTCATGTCATCTTCACCCCCTTCTCAAAAAGTCTGTCCTCTACTCCTCACATCCTCCTCCCTGTCTTCCATGTCAAAACGCAATGGAGGAGGAGATCTGAGGAGGTTCCTCCCTTTTGCACCATCACCTCCTATTCAAGGAGGAGGGAGGAGTCGAGGAGTCGATGAATGATTTACCCAGTCCATAAAGACGATAGCACTGTAAAGTCATTAAGTCAGTTCATTACACTGGGGATCCATGGGAAATGGGAAGCCTTCCTCTCAAAGGAAGCTTTGTCTTCGGACTGGACCGCTTGACCCAGTTTGTCTCTTCCGCTTTCCCTGCAGATGATGATACACATAAATAAAGAGACTTAATATAATCATACAATAACAATAATAATATGCCATTTAGCTTTTATCCGAAGTGACTAACATTGCAGTGAGTGCATACATACATTTTTCAGTCTATATGGTCCCAGCGGGAATCAAACCCGCAACCTTGGCGTTGTTTTACCGGGTGAAGCCAACTAAGCCACAGAGGACCACACTTGTACAGTATCTCACTAAACCACCTGCTTTGGGGAGTTCTACCATTGTCTGAAAGGTGAAATGTGCGGATTGTTGTTTTTGGTTACGTCAGGGCAGGATGTTTTAATCTGGATTTTCCCAGCCTTTGTTTTACACTGCTGAACCAGTTTCCAGTTTCGTTCTTGGTCACAACCTTTTGATTTGATAACCTGATTGAATAACCCATTGTCATTCAAGTGGCTCGATACTCCTACTCTGTCCAGACGAAAGCATTCTGAGGGCCTTAAACTCTTGTGTAGGTCTGAAAGGTTTGGACAGGTAAGCAGTGGCCTTTCAGCCAGATGGTGACGATTCCACTTAGCCTATACGTGGACAAGCCTCTACCAGTTTGCAAATACATTTTCAGTCCTTTTGGATCTGCGAAATAGCCTGTGGGTTTGCTTCTGGACAGGGCCATAGGCTACTGACTCTAGTTAAATGATTGCCACCACTCAAGAAAGTGCGTTTAGCTGCTTTCAACTGTTACACCTCTGAAACAGCCATGTAACTTTAGTTATCCCCATGTACCTCTTTGTTTAGTGTTTCTTAAACCTCTGGCATGAAAAATGAGTTGAATATTTGCTGTGTGAGACTTGACCATTCCCTCAGGCTATAGTTAACACCTCTGCTCCTAACCCATGGGGCTATGCTGCAGTCACGGCTTTTCACTGTCTTGGCGCCCCGGTGGTGGAACAAGCTTCCCACTGCTGTCAGGACTGCAGAGTCACTACCTATCTTCCGCCCAAGACTGAAGACCCATCTCTTCAGGCTACATCTTGACTGTCCCTCCTAAAGACCTCTTCACCCCCCACTACCCCCCTGTATAGTTCCTCTGCTCTTAATAATAACAAAAAACAATAATAATCCTTCCTTCTAGCTTCGTGACTGCCAGTGCCAACTAGTCCTAACATTGATTTTTGCTTACGATGATTGATGTATAGATGATTCACTTACTTTAGACAAATGTACTTGTTGTAAGTTGCTTTGCATGAAGGCGTCTGCTAAATGTCCTTCTGAGCCCGCCCCCCCCCCCACACACACACTTGCTTTTAAGTAATAGGAATAAGTAATTTAAATGATTGGAAGTAATTGTATTCTTACCATTATTTTTTCACTTCCCCTTCCCTCTCCCTCTCTTTCTTTCTTTATTAGAAAGAATTTTTTTTTTTAAATGCTATCCATATCCATCTAAATGGGTGTGTGTGTGTGTGTGTGTGTGTGTTCTGACAGGTGGGAAGCCCACAGGTGTGCTGTGCGGGGAGCCCTCTGCCCCCCTCAGGAGAGGCGGAGCCCCGGCCTCCAACAACAACAACAACTCAGACGAGGCCATCGCTGGGGTGAGACCAGGGGTCAACGGGGGTCATCTGTTGGGGAGAAGAGTGTGTGCGTGCGTGTGCAACGCCCACGGTGGCCTAGGCCAGTTTCATGCGTGTAGTACCGGTGTTTGTGTACAGACTTTCGTTCCAACCAAGCAGTAACAACACACTTGCTTCAACAAACCAGTTTTCAATGAAGTTAGTCGGTGATTTAGTTGAATTAGTCCGCTGTACGGTGGAACGAAAGCCTGCACTGTCACAGGCGATCTGTGGATAAGACTAGACACCCCTGCTGTAGGCCTGTGTGTGATCACTACCATACACTGCCGACATTGATGTACCACTTTGGCTAAGCACTTGGGGGGGGGACCTCCTCAAACTATTGTGTGTTGTTTAGTCTCGTTGAGCAATGTCTTTTGTGACCTCACAAGTGGAGACAAGAGTGATGTGTAGACAGAGAGGTTGGTGCCCAGTTTGTGACTCATGCATTCTTTCCCCTCAGGAGGGAGACCATGACATGGGGAGTGCTGGTAAGGACTAATGTGACCGTTTTTCTGTTGCCTTTCACCTATTCACATCCAGTTACTCAGCATGGTGTTAGTTTAAGTTGGCCTCAGCATAAAAGGCTGTTTTAATAGGTTTGATGTGTACATTTACATATTCAAGTACCTCATCATGCAGTGTTTGTGTGTGTGTATACAGATGTGTTTTATGTTTATGTTTTGACCACGTCTCGAGAACCTCATAATGCAGTGTTTGTTTATGTGTGTGTGTGTGTGTATACAGATGTGTTTTATGTTTATGTTTTTACCACGTCTCGAGAACCTCAGGTGTGTTGCTGCCTCTCTCCTCTGTGTCTAGATGTTGCTGAGGTACCTGAGGCTGTGCCAGAGCAGAGGGAGGAGGCCCCCCAGCCCACAGGGGCCGCACAGTCCTCTGCAGCAGGGGGGGCAGCGAACGGCCGCAGGAACCCCCCCGGAGGCAAGTCCAGCCTCATCCTGGGTTGAGTTCCCCCCCCCCTTCCCCCCCATACTACCTTCTCTCTCTCTCTCTCTCTGTCTCCGAACTCCGCCATCCTTTTCTCTTTTTTTTGAAAGGAAGAATCCCTCGTTCATCTGTGTCCAGGAATTCCGTCCACCCCATCCCCTAAGTCCATTGTTTTGATACCCCCCTTTTTTAATTTTTCTAAGAGTTTTTGGATAGAAGCACTTTATGTATCTGATTCAAGCCGGACCCCCCCCCCCCCCCCTGTAGTGCGTCAGTCCTGCTGGATAAGGCATGAGGTTTCCGTTGTCCTTCACTCCAACCCTTAGGTGTAAACGGCAAAAATGCTTCAAAAGATGCGTCATCCGTTTCTTAAAATTGCAAAAATAAAAAATGGATATGAAGTTGTTGCTTTTGCACCGTGTTCATTGTTGGCCAAAAACTGCATGCATGATGTCTTGGTCTGTTCAACTCTACCAAATTTCTTGGTGAAGCAATTGTTCAAAAAAAAAAATGAAAAAAAAAAAAATGAAATTAAATGTGAAGGATTTGTGTTTGATTTAAGATTATTACGCTGGACTAAATTGTGAGTTGTATTCGTTTGGGGGGGATGGACACATGATGATGTAGTGTTGCATGAAGTCGGAGCTTGAACATTTCTATGCGATGTTATTGTCCACATGAGGGAGCCATGCTGTCAAAGAATTCATAACATTTCAGGGGACTAAACCAGTTATGTCCTGCGAATGTCCGTAATGTAATTTAAAATGGAGAATCAGATGTGATTTTTTTTTTTTTTTTTTTGTTTTGTATGCCTAGTCCTTTACATTTCAGTGTTCCTATAACTCCAGTCAGTGCCAGTTCTGAGTGCCAGTGTTTTCTTTCTCAAGGTACACTTTCTCAACAACAAAGTATGCCTGTTTGTGTGGTACCCTATCAGACTTCATGACAACTTGAAAAGTGACCTTATGACAGCTCTGCCTGTTCATTGTTCAGCCTATTTTGCTGTTACCCTCGGGACTCTAGAGCCTCCTCACGTCTGTGTTAAACCCTCCTCTCATTTTGTTTGTGATTTGTCCTTGTTTACACTGTCATGGTCCCTCATATGCCTCAGCCTTTGTCAACAGGCTGTCATGTGCAGGAAAAAGCTGAAGTTCAATTTGAATGTACATGTTAATGGGATTTGAATGAACTTGAACTTCCTCATAATTTTTTATTATTATTTTTTTCTTTTTTTATAAAGTTGTAGACCTAGTTGTTTTAAGGGTACAATACACAGGGTTCTGGAAAAATCGAGTAATTTCACATAACTTGTTCATCTGAGTTCATGCAGGTTTGTTAGTCACTGTAGGAAGTCCCTGAATAAATATTGGCACAAATGAAAATGATTAAAGTCACTTTTGACCGTACACGTCTGATTGTGCAGTTGATGTTTTTGCAAGAGTGGGAGTTTTCCTTCTTCATTCTGTAGGTCCTCCGGTTTACCTCAATCTTGTCCTTCCGTCCCTTGCTTTGGTCTTCTATGCAATAATGTCTATCTTCAACTCACTCTTTCTCCACATCTCAATCTCTGAAAACCTCTCAACACCATACATGGCCAGGGAATGATCATCTCACACACACACACACACACACTGATCAGAACACCCGCAATGAATGTGCTGCTTCGTCCGTCATAGTTGACCTCAATACTAGACGGCCATGCTGCAAATGACGGCTATATCATCAGAACTTTTGAACTGATATTTATCTATTTATCTCTTAGGGTAAAACTTTTCTTCTTTTTTTCTCTTAGGGTAAAAGCTCTTAGGTTAAAGTCATATATTTAATTATGACTCTCGTTTGTCGTTGTACAGTATTGCATCGAGTGCACAGGCATATTTATGTCCTTAACCACATTGGTGTGAAGCCAGTGAATTAAAAATAAGGCCCAGAAACATTTGCGCAGCGTGTCAAGTCAAAATGAAACCGAAATGAAAGGAAGACAGTATCTAGTTCGATCTGTATCGGAGTAACCAGAAACAGCAGACCTTCACGCTGATAACAACGACAAAGAGCTTGAACGGTAAGTTTTTTTAAAACGTTATATTTTTCAAAGGGTAATTATTAAGACGCGTTTCGTTTAGTTCTGCTGTTTATGAAGTTCACCGTCATCTGTTTCGGGGTTGGGAGAGCAAAACATGAATGTGAAGGATTTGTGTCTGATTTAAGATAGGGGGGAGCAAACCTTGCCAGGTCACTTGCCAAACTGAAATATTAGACTATTATTGCCAATGTGAAATATTATTGACCCTCACATTCACAGTCATACATTGCATGATTATAAATCTGTTATTATTAAAAGTGTAGGCTATTCCTACTAGAATGGAGGGCGATTGTTGTGGTTTTCCCCATGGCGACTTCAGCATGCAGAAGTGGTATATTACATTTCCATTTCCATTTCTGCCATTCAGCAGACGCTTTTGTGTCCAGGGGGATAGCGGGGGTGAAGAGGTCTTTGGGAGGGACAGTCAAGACGGAAGATCGGTAGTAACTCTGTAGTCCTGACAGCAGAGGGAAACTCGTTAACACCGCGAGGGCGCGGAGACAGTGAAAAGCCGTGACCAAATAGCTCGACCGCGGTATATTAGAGTGGTGTGTATATATATATATATACATAAGTGCCGTGCACACTGCGGACTATTGAGAGAGCGCAAACTATGTGCGGATACGATTGGGAGGTGGGGGTTGTGAATTTTACGTTGAGATTGATAATTTACGATGTAATCTCCCTGCCGGTCACGGCATAGGGGATTTTTTAGTTGGCGAATATTCAACTAACCAGCGTGTATTCCCTTTTCGAACAGGCTGTTTGCCCTAGTAGTGAAGTGAGAGTTATCTGCTAAGTAGGCTATAGATACAGCCTTTAATGTTTCACAACATAGACAAAATAGTCCAGTTCCTTATTCAGTACTTCCTGTTACTGAACACAAAGGAACAAGGCAAAACTCGCAAGTTTCAGCTGAAAAGTAAATCAGCTGCATCTGTTAAGATAAGTACTCAGGGAACACAGGGACATGGAAATATGTATTTTTGCATAACCCACACATATGCACAAATCCACAGAGAGGTGTGTGTGCGTGTGTGTGCGCGTGTGTGAGTGAGAGAAAGAGAAAGAGAGAGACAGAGACAGACAGAGTGAAATTCCAAGGTGACAGGTCAGAGTGAAAGACAGGTCATCAGGTGATGGATAGCTGAACTCACGTTTTGCACAACACAGCACATCCTCATAGGACTGGACTAAAAGAGTAGATTTATGAGTTTCATCTGTTGGTCGTCCCATCCACCGTCCCAGCTTCCACTTAATGCATTTCCATTTTCATTCAACTTCAAATGTTAAGTTCATGACGCAAGTGTCCTGACTGGACTATGTCACCATTTCCCTTCCAGTCATTGATGATTTATTTAAGTTCCTGTATGTGTGCTTCGGCAATGCAAGATGTCTTACCATGCCAATAAAGCTTATTCGATTGAATTTAATTGAACTGAGAGAGAGAGAGAGAGAGAGAGAGAGAGACACAGAGACAGACACAGAGACAGACACAGAGACAGAGAGAACAGCTGCATGGATTAAGGAGTGAGACAGAGAGAACAGCTGCATGGATTAAGGAGTGAGACAGGGAGAACAGCTGCATGGATTAAGGAGTGAGACAGGGAGAACAGCTGCATGGATTAAGGAGTGAGACAGGGAGAACAGCTGCATGGATTAAGGAGTGAGACAGGGTATTGCTCAATTGATGGTCACATAGTTTAGTTCTTAGCATAGCCGTCTACATAGCATTTGGCCATTCACGTTCAAACAAGACTCCATATAATTCCATGGCGGCCGTGTTAGCTGAGAATATTGACCAATAGCAGTTTATTGAATTAATTTCAAGCTATGCTACAGGAGCAAATGGACCAGCGAGACCAGAACTACCATAGAATTTAATTGAACTGAGAGAGAGAGACACAGACACAGAGACACAGAGACAGAGACAGAGACAGACACAGAAAGAGACAGAGACAGAGACAGAGACAGACAGAAAGACAGACACAGAGACAGACACAGAGACAGACACAGACAGAGAAAGAGACAGACACAGAGACAGAGACAGAGACAGACACAGAGAAAGACACAGAGACAGAGACAGACACAGAGAAAGACACAGACACAGAGACAGACACAGACACAGAGAGAACAGCTGCATGGATTAAGGAGTGAGACAGAGAGAACAGCTGCATGGATTAAGGAGTGAGACAGGGAGAACAGCTGCATGGATTAAGGAGTGAGACAGGGAGAACAGCTGCATGGATTAAGGAGTGAGACAGGGTATTGCTCAATTGATGGTCACATAGTTTAGTTCTTAGCATAGCCGTCTACATAGCATTTGGCCATTCACGTTCAAACAAGACTCATCGAAGGCCAGTCTGCATAAATCATCATGAATGGATAAATGCAATGCTCAAAAGCTGCCTGTTAACGGTCAATGTCTGTGTAAGTCCTCTGTTGTATATTGAAAGTTCACCATTCCTTTTTGTCCATCAAACTGAAAGAGAAATCAGACAGACTGTCTGTCTGTCTGTTTCGCTTTGCTTTATTTGTATTAAATGAGATACAATATGGACTTTCAAAATACAAAAGAGGATATTCACAAAAGAACACAATAGTTGCCCATGTTAACCCCTCATTTACAACACACAGCAGCAACACAACTGCCCCTTCGATTATGATTTTGTTTTCTTTTTCGGTTGAGTCTCTTTGGATCGAACTTTTGTCTCTGATTGAAGAGGATCATAGTTTACCTCAAGACCATCAACGTCACATCAATTCACTCCTTTTTCTTTTTTAGGAATCAGACCATGGCTTCAGTCACTGTCCTCTTGGTGGTTCTGATTGGTTTCTGTATCAATGCTGCGGATGCTACTGATAGTAAGTACTGCTGTCATAAGGTCATCACACTCTTTAATTATAATTATAATTACATACTCAATTAATTAATGAATGCAGGCCTAATGTGTATTTTTTTTTCTCTTTTTTTTAATATATATTTCTCTCCCTGGTTCTATTTTACATCACAGAATTTGTCAAAATCAACTGCCAATCGGAGAGCCACGGAGTTTATGGCCAGCATTCGATGCTAAAGTGTATTGTCAAACCTATTATCAACGCCACCATCATAGTGGTCACTTGGAAGAAAGATAACAATTTATTACTGTTATATCAAGATAGCCTAAATGTAACTCCTGGCATTCAATTTGCTGAGCCACACTGGGATAAGAAGAATATGAACGTGTCCTTGTTGTTGACAAACACCAAGATGGCCGACGCTGGGATGTATGAATGCATGGTGATAACAGACATTGGTACAAGCAAAGCGACAACTTGCCTCAGTGTCACAGGTGAGGGTCTCACACAGGGAATTGTTTATCTAAGCATCTTAGTGAGACTTTAGACTTTAGACTTACACTTTCATTACTGATACAAAGTCACTATTACTTTTTTGCTGGAATGTGCATAGGGGATTTTCCAAGTTAAGATATTTTGTTTATGAAGACAGAGCCAGACAGTTTCCTTTCTGTTTCAGTTTGAGAGATGGTCAGCTCAGCACCATGATTTAAAAAAATTCCAGTGATAGCATAGTGATAGAATAGTAATCCCCATAGATTAAATCTAAACTACAAGATACAATAGAGAGATAATTGCAGTGTCTCTCTGTTTCTCTTTTGCTAACCCTAACCCTAACTAAAATCCCTCTGAGGTAATCACATTCAGGTTATAACCATTAGATTAAGGTTGAGGTGCAAGACAAGGTCCAATTTCATGATATTTTCTTTCCACATTTTTATTGTGTGGCCCCCTCATGTGTTAATGCCCTTCCTCTCAATCTCCCTCTCCAGCGAAGTACCAGGAGCCAACCATGAATTCCTCCCCTGAGAAAAACATTAAGCAGAATACAGATGTGACTATTTTCTGCCACTCAAAGGGGGGCCACCAGAAAGGTTCAATTCATTGGTTTGACCAGTTGGGCACAAACTGGACATCCAGTGCAGAACTGGTGGTGGCTAACCAGACAGGCGATGGTCTGTTCAGCCTCTCCAGTAAGTACACGGTTCTGAAAGCTACATCCAGTTCTTCGCAGTACAACTGCACAGTGCACAATGCCCATGGAGTCAAGGAGGGAGAAGCCACAATCCATCTGCAGTTTGTGCCCGAATACAGAGGTATGTTCTGTTTTTGTCCACACAATACACACAAGAAAGGTTTTTACCTAGAACCCTGTCCCTGTAAGAGAAGTCTTTCCGGTTCAGTGTAGAACTCTATTTGGTTCTGTGTAGAACTCTTTTTGGTTCAGTGTAGAACTCTATTTGGTTCTGTGTAGAACTCTTTTTGGTTCTGTGTAGAACTCTATTTGGTTCTGTGTAGAACTCTTTTTGGTTCTGTGTAGAACTCTATTTGGTTCTGTGTAGAACTCTATTTGGTTCTGTGTAGAACTCTTTTTGGTTCTGTGTAGAACTCTTTTTGGTTCTGTGTAGAACTCTTTTTGGTTCCGTGTAGAACTCTTTTTGGTTCCAGATAGGAACTCTGACGTATATTATGTTGGTTCTGAATGATGTTTGGTGTGCCAGCCAGCCAGCCAGCCAGCCAGCCAGCCAGCCAGCCAGCCAGCCAGCCCAGCCACATGTCTCAGTCTCAACCCAGCTTTACTGAATGACTACGTCAGCATTTACAGTGCACTTTGATTGGCATGGCTCATTTTATTACTATGTTGTTGTTGTTGTTTTATTGGAAGGCAATATAACAGGCTGAAATTAAACCGCTATAAAAGAGATTCCTATAATGAGAGGAATATGATGACACGGGGAAGAGCAGCAGAAGGAAATGATGGCTGAATCTCAAAATGCTTTACTTGATTTCTTGAATCCTCTTGGTTTGTGTCTTTGTGAAATGCAGAAGAGAAGAGAGGGTCCTCCTGTCTTCTCCTTTAATGCATTTTGAGAAGGAGAGAGGAGGTGAGGATGTGGATCAAAAGACACGGCCTCATCCAAGCTATAGAGAATCTGAAGTTGTTCAAACGCATACACATATGTCAAACACTTATATTTTAGGTGTGTTTGATTTATCTATGAGCACGATTCGAACTGTTCCATCAGCTCTTCTGTAGCTTATCAGGCCAGTATTTGACATGAACATAACATATTACATTTCACTTTAATATGAGCCAATCAAATATGTCCATTAGAGGGGTCAAAGTATGTGGAGAAGCAGGCCTGTTGTAATCTTGTACTCCAGTTGCGAGATTACAGTTATGTAAGAGTTGGCTACCTCTAAGGCTACCTCTTATGTCAACAGACATAAACGACCTGTTCCAGGATGTAGAGGCTATTTTGTTGCTGCAGGTATTTTTGTCCCCCTTGACAATCATTTCCGTTGGCAACATTCTCTATCAATAATTCTACAATTAACAAACTGTAATAGTTTATCAGGTAAAACCAATGGGAGTGAAAGGGGCCCTTTAAATGGGGTCTAAGGGCCCTAAATAGGGCCCAATACTTGACAAGCCCCAAATCTAATGTTAAGACTTTGTTTTATCAGCTCTCATAGGCTGAATTGGGCCTGTTTTGCTCACCCGTGACATTTGTAATTTTCTGAATACCAAATTAATCCTTGACACCAAATACAATGGTTTGGAATTGTTGGGGACATGTTTGATTGACAGATTGAACAGGAATTGGAAGCTTGGAATAAAAAGGAATTGACACCCTCAACGTACCACCTCGGGTCTGCTGTGGTGCTTAGCAGTCGGGAGTGAATTGCATGTGAATTGGGGATGTTTCTCTTTGTGATTTATAATAGAGAACAAGTACACTTTTGAAGTGCTCGGGTGAAAGTGAAATGCTTTTGGAGGAAATGAAAACAAATATACCTGGACCACATAGCTATACTTCTCTCTGAATTTTGTGTTTGGGGATTAGTTCTCACAGCTCAAGGCATGTACAGTAGGCAGTTCCTGGTATGAATTATAGTCTAGGCAACCCTGTTGGACTGGTTCAGTCTTGGGGGTTTTTTGGGGGGAGGTTTTCCGTATTGAATGCAATAACAGTTTTATTGCTTATTAATGATTCTAATAATCTATCCATATTTATACAGCCCTTTTTTAAGACCCAAAAGAAGTTATGATAATAAACATTATTTTTTTTACTAATCACAATATTTCACATTTTGTCAACACAGAAGATTCACCAGGGGATACCACCAAAATAGTGGCACCACTGTTGGTCATTGGAGCGCTGATCGTTGGATTGCTACTTGCACTGCTGGTTTGCAGGAGGCGCACTCTGCGTAAGTACAGTACCGCCATAAAGACAGTAATAGTAGTCCTCCTTCTAGCATTGTGACTGCCAACGGCCCCTGGTCCTAGCATATTTTCTTATGATGTATAGATGATTGTTATGTATAGATGATTGTTGTGTATAGATGATTCGCTTACTTTAAACAAATGTACTTGTTGTGAGTCGCTTTGGATAAAAGCATCTGCTAAATGGCCAAAATGTAAATGTAAGATAGGAAAGGCAGATGCACCTCAACCTGCTCCCTTACATCCACTTCTGAGATACCATTCTAAAAAACAAACAAGAACAAGAAATACATGACATCAGACACACAGCCATCTCCAGTGGTTTGAGAAGGTTTGGAGCATACCCACAGCTATGTTTCTCACACAACCTTGCATGCTTGTAATCCTACTTGGCAACTTGAGACTTGCCAGAGGCTGTAAAGGCCCAAGTTCAGTCGGTGTTACCTCAACCTGTGCATCAATCATGTGCTTCCTGGTGCTCTGGCAGTCAGCCACTTGGCTAGGCAACGGGGAATCACACACTCTACAACAGGGTTGCAGTTTGACTGGGTTGCAGTTTGACTGGTTATTGGCCATGCAATCAATTCTTGGAATGTGGTACTTTTCGCACAGAAGACCACACACACACACACACACACACACACACACACACACACACACACACACACACACACACACACACACACACTGCATTGAGTGTTTATTTAAGCCTGCCCAGACTGCCAGGATGGCACAGTTTTCAGTTTTGGGAGTATTGCATTGGTTCCATTTTGCCAGGCAAACTCAATCAAGCACAGATAAGTCATTAGACTCTATTATAACCCAGTGGCTTTCTCCGATGTGGGATGTTTTTAATGGACTGAGCATTTGTAAGGCATGCATGGTACAGTAACAGATCTGGTTGTACTTAATGATCTGATTTGATCATTATAATCATTGTTAACAGCTTAATTGTCTAGACTGTGGGTTTTAGTCTGATATGGTTATGACATTTTTTTGACAGAGGCTCGAAGGCCATCCGCTGCACCTTTAATGAGTATGTTCTTCAATGTATTGTATATTTGATATATATATACATATATAAATAGAATATTTGAATATTTTTTTCATATTTGGTTTCATATATGAAAAAAACTAATTTCACTGAGTTCCCTGACAAAGCAATACATATTGTACTTTCACCGAGCACTTTATTAAGAACGCTATACTAATACTGGGTAGGGCCTGTCCCTTTGCCCTCAAAACAGCCTCAATTCTTCGTGGCGTTGATTCCACAAGATGTTGAAAACATTCCTTTGAGGGTCTGGTCCATGATGACATGAGCCCTACCCAGCATTAGTATAGTGGTATGGGTTTAGTAACATGGTTTGGGTTTAGTAACATGGTTTGGGTTTAGTAACATGGTTTGGGTTTCTTGGGACTACTTTCTCTTCTAGTGGAGACTCTACTAACTACTCTCTCTCTCTCTGTTTCTCTTTGCGTCTCTCAGTACCTCTGAAGCTGAGCAATGTTTGGTTATTGTAAAGGGCCATGGCGGCCATTTTGCCATGGTATGAAATCGCTCCAACCACTGTTTTTTTTGTCTGATTTAGGTCGTGGTCACGACCGGATCAACACGGGTGACCCAGACGCCTAAGCAACAAGAGGTACCCTTATGTTTTATTGACCTCTATTCACAGTAACAATGACGCAAGTGTCCCTCATTGTGCCATTTACTGTATGCAAAGTTATAAATCCCACACAGTCTACAAAGTCAAAGGTCAAAGGGTTTTGATTGTCCGTCACACTCTGTGAGCAGAGCAGTGAAATGCTTGATTGGCACAGGGCCTCAGTAATATACACAATACACAATGAACTCACATATAGTTTACACCCTAACTGAATTGCACAATATAAATATAAATACAATACTGGTTATTAGCAAAAATTACAATTAACAATATAAGGTAGGTAAGTACAATAATCAGATTGCAATAGTCTTTGATTGTGCTGTTAATTAATTAATTAATATCTCTCATTCCCCCCCTCCCCCTCCTCTCTCTTTGTCTTTGTCTCTCTCTCTCTCTCTCCTCTCTATCTCTCTCTACAAATGAACAGACTTGGAGCTACTGAAGGACAACCTGATGGCTAACAGCTGACTCATGTCCTGGCAGGGTCTGGAGGGGACTGTTGCCTTGTTGATCAATCATTTAACACTCTGTTTCCTGAAAGCACTCACACTTTTATGTTTCATTGATTGGAGCATCAATTTCACAGTAATCCACTGATATTATCTTCCAGCTCCCCAGTTGCTGACAAATTAAGTTGTGTGATTGTCATCTTAACATCAATGTACATTATGTAAGTAATTCAGACTTCAAAAGGTATGTTGATACTGTAGACTTCTGGTCACTAAACAGGACAACCCTTCTCTCAGGACAACCCTTCTCTCAGAGTTTTGTAGTCATTTCAACTTACTTTATCAAGGTTCTTACGTTGTATCAACGTGAATATTTTTTGGGGGGAAAAGTCATCAACATAGTTATAGTGTAGTCATTTGAACCTCGATTTCAAGATCAATGACAGGTTGCCAAGATTTGGTTTATTTGAAGTGGAATTCAAGTTAGTTGACAACTTAATCTATTTTCAACCAAAAGTGGATGTCGCTTCATGTTTGATTTCGTGTTTTAATGTTGAATTGTTAAACTCACAAACTCCTCAAGTTGAAATGCTTGGTGTTCCAGAGGGTTGTCACATGTGTCTGCAATACAAGATTGGAGCTCAGTGCTGGCCTTTGAGGGAGGAAGCGATACTGCAAAGCGATGATAGTGAATTGACCCTGTTAGAAAACACTGAAAGGATTTCCTGCAAAAATGCTGATTTTATTTCCCCCTTGAAAACCACATTTTACATGGTCAGGCGGTCTGGTCAGTCTGTACACTGTACATGCTTCCCTCTGGGCAGCTTTGGTTGTGTTGCTACAGTAGCCTGAAGGCCTTTAGTCTGCTCCAGTGTGTATGTGCAGCAACACCAGGGTCCCCACTAGATTGTAGATTGTTGTCTAATCATCTTTTGTGTTCTGTAATCTCTGGCACATGCTGGCACATTTAACAAACCGTGTTGGCAAAACCATGCCTGTCTGTCCGTCCATCCGCCCGTCTCTCTGCCTGCCTGTATGTCTGTCTGTCTGTCTGTGTCTGCCTGCCTGTCTGTCTGCCTGCCTGCCTGTCTGTCTGTCTGTCTGCCTGTCTGTCTGTCTGCCTGTCTGTCTCCCTACCTGCCTGTCTCCCTGCCTGTCTGTCTGTCTCCCTACCTGCCTGTCTCCCTGCCTGTCTGTCTGCCTGTCTGTCTGCCTGTCTGTCTGCCTGTCCTACTGTACCACAGCTGTACCTTCCTCATTTTTGTTGTTGGTTTCTTTTCGTCTTGTTTACCTTGCCTCACCTTGCGCTATCAACTGTCAGCACTAAAATGCAGATACTATCTTGATCAAGACTCCATAATGTCAACATCACAAAAACAATACCTGAGTCAATCATTTATCAGAATGAAATAATTTTATATCAATTTAACAGAGTAGTGGCAGCTAGTGTAGGCTTATAGTTATAGCCATAGGATTTACTATGAAATAGTGTACATATTGTATGTTTGTTTATGCCTAAATTGATTCACTATGACCTTATGTTGTGTTTTTGTATTTGTTATGTGTTCTTTGATGAATGGTGTTGTATAAGTGACAAATTTACTGTGACATTCATGACAAGTGTTGTCATGTAAAAGTTGTTTTAAGAAAGTAAACCACCATTCTTCCATATTGTAACCTGGCAACCTGCAGGTTCATCAGTTTCATAGGATATTTCTAGCTACTTCGTCCAAGAGATCAAGCTAATCTCAATTGGCAACTTCACAAAAAAGTTTGCCTAAATTGATTCACTATGACCTTATGTTGTGTTTTTGTATTTGTTATGTGTTCTTTGATGAATGGTGTTGTATAAGTGACAAATTTACTGTGACATTCATGACAAGTGTTGTCATGTAAAAGTTGTTTTAAGAAAGTAAACCACCATTCTTCCATATTGTAACCTGGCAACCTGCAGGTTCATCAGTTTCATAGGATATTTCTAGCTACTTCGTCCAAGAGATCAAGCTAATCTCAATTGGCAACTTCACAAAAAAGTTGCCCCGACAACATGCACGGCTTATGTGTATTACGACTGTGACGCTTCTGTACTTCTTGTAAACAAACAAATAGTTTTGCCTGCGCTCACCCGGGTGGAGTAGCGGTAGTTCATGTTCAGGCACGTTCATGACAATAAGTAGGTCACAATAAGTAGGTCATCATGTGCGCAACTCTGGCCCTGAAAATAGCACCAATATTTCACACACAACCCCTAAGCCGCGTATTAGACAGTTTTTTACACCTGTTAAAATATAGCCCAAAGGACACACCCACCCACCAGAAACAACCCAAGACCACCGTACCTGTGTTAACAATAATCAACCTTTGATGTACTCATAGCCATAATAGCAACATAATTGTTTTTATCTTTATATCTTTGACATATGTGATATTTTCTAACCCTAACCCTCACCCCCTTTTCAAAAAGATTTGATTGACGAGCCTGTGGTATATAACAGGTAATCTTGTAAATTGTAAATTGTTCACTTTCTACTGTATAACTTCAAGCTAACATTCAAATAAAATCAAGCTCAAACCCATCCACAATGCTTGGACTTTTGGTTGATTTGATGTACCATTTTTATGTTTGGCCTAGATTATATAACCATGTATTGGGTGATGAGATATGCATTCTTTATCTATTTCTTCATTATGTTATATGTAATAACGTTATGTAATAACGTTATGTAATAACTTTCATCCCCAGGCTATTGGGTGGAAGTGTCTGAAAACGAGACTACTTTATAGTAATTAAGCAATAATTTCATTAATAGTTATACTCACGTATTCTGCTTACACGTTGTGGCTCTTTTCTTACATTCTGTATTAGAAATTATAATCAACGTGTGAAATATATGCAAATCTAGTGTTATTAGTATATTTTCTGTTGCACTCAAAATATGACTACCAAGCAGTCTATTTTCATAATGATTTAATTACACATTTGTAACATTGTCTTGTGAGGAATGCAGCTAATAACACATTGAAAATGTGTAACGTTGCAATTTCAGCCCCTCAAGTTTGATGCAGCACCATTGTGATGCCTATCCATCTCCACCAGAGGGCACCCTCTCCACAATAATTGGAATTAGGAATCAGAACGTGAGACAGAAGGAATCAGGATGTGAGACAGAGGGAATCAGGATGTGAGACAGAGGGAATCAGGATGTGAAACAGAAGGAATCAGGATGTATGAGCAAAGAGAAATGCTGACACACAATCAATAGTAATCAGTAGTTGTGATCAGGAAATGGTAACAAATGAAATGCAATCAACCTATTAGTCAGTTTTAGTACATTCATAGTGTTCCTAATAAAGAGCAAAGGGAGGCCCTACCCAGTACTAGTATAGTGTTCGAGAGTGTATAACTATAGGTATTACTCAGAAAGATGCTCTCAAATTACACTCAACCAAGTCTCATATTTACAGTAGTAAAATATAATCTTTGATATCACATACCAAACACATTCAGGAGAACAATAGGATATTCTGTGTTCTGTCATCCACTTAAGGATGGTGTGGGGGCGTTGATGACACCATGTGTTTCATGTGTGTACATGTACAGTACCAGTCAAAAGTTTGGAACACACCTTCTCATTCAATGGTTTTTCTTTATTTTTTACATCAAATCCCAAATATCAATATGACTAGTATACTGTAGGGTGGATGCAGACTCACCGTTACGAAAACATTCCCATGAGGGACAACTACCCTGACCAACATCAGGTATGTGAAGTGGAACCTAACATTTCAAAGACACTGAGGCAAATTTAAAAAGTCAAATTATTTATTGGTTCTCAGTTCCTGAAAAAGTAGCAGGAGCAGCAACTCCAACACAGGACCTAGAAAACAAAAAGTAGTCAGCAATACAAAATCCTGTCACTTGATAATCTCATATCAAATCAAGCTTTACCATTGCTGCATCTAGGGTTGACGCCACCTCAATACTTGCTCCTGTTGAAGAGATCAAAAGATGAGCACCAGGAATGACTTATTTAAACTACAAAACCAATGAAAGTTCTCAAACCCTAGTAAATTACCTTTCAGCATCCTTCCCCCAAGTGCTGAAAGCATGCACGCTTGGTTCATAGACACCTGGATAACTCCCACCTTCGGCAACATGACTGCCAGACTGAGGCTGGACTTCCCCAGGGGTGTAGCGATTTTGGTAGAGGCCTTTCCTGCCTTGCTGGAAGCTTGAACGAGAGTTGATGGAAGCGATTGGGGCCAGGCCTGAGAGACCACTGATGCTGCCCTGAGAGCTTTGGACTTGCTGTTGCACAGGGGCCAGGCTCTTAACCGGTTGGACTTCCCCAGGGGTGTAGCGGTTCTGGTAGAGGCCTTTCCTGCCTTGCTGGAAGCTTGAACGAGAGTTGATGGAAGCGACTGGCGTCAGTCCTGAGAGACCACTGATGCTGCTCTGGGAGCTGTGGGGCACCATTTGGACTTGCTGCTGCACAGGGGCCTGGGCCATCAACATTCGGACACCTCCAGGGGTGTAGCGGGTTTGGGAGAACACTCTTCTAACTCCCTGGAACCTCGAACGGGAGTTGGTGGAAGCAATCGGCACCAGTCCAGAGAGATCACCGATGCTGCCCTGTGAGCTTTGTGGCACCATCTGGACTTGCTGGTGCACAGCGGCCGAGCTCACCTTCTGAACATCACCAGGGGTGTAGCGGTTCTGGTAGAGGCCTTTTCTGCCTTGCTGGAACCTCGAACGGGAGTTGATGGAAGCAATTGGCGCCAGTCCGGAGAGATCACTGATGCTGCTCTGGGAGCCATCAAAGCTGTCTCCGACTGAGGGAAGAGATGTTGAATGAAGTTGGCAAGTCGTCAGTTTTACTTCAACATTCATTTTAACCAAGTACATTTGAAGAATTTACACTTACCTTTTGATGCAGGAAAACAAGCTATTCCTCCAATCAGCAAGCAAAACCCCCAAGAAGCCCTGAAATGCATTCAGTCACACTCAATTACAAACAAAACTCCACATGAACGCTCTAATACAAAGGAAACAAACCATCTGACTTAAAGCACTTACCAGAAGGAGAGTGTGAAACCCACTGCCATTTTGTTCACCAAAAGCCTACTGGTAGCCAAAACACCTGTTAGATTACCAAAGACCCTGTGAGGCTAGAACTCCTGCTATACCTGACAAACTTTTGTTTGTGCTTATAAAGGATCCCCAAACCCTAATGACCCATGACTGGCTAATTAGTTGCAGCTGTTAGCTATATGCTAACCACTTATGCTCAAGTGTGGTTGATTTCCTGATCAAGGCCCTCTGACCCACTGTTTTATTTTTCTGTTTGTAAAGCTTTGGCAGCCTCAAGTTTAACTGTTTTCTTCTGCTTTGGGAATCAACATCAATCTGTTCTGTTTTGCTTTCAGAATAATAAGATTAGTTAGAGTTAATTCATATTATGCCTAATTCCAAATCGAGCCCTGGGTTCTACACGTCATGAAGGCTGTGTCCAAAAGCTCATACTGCCTACTGTTTACTAATACTCCATACAATGCACACCTAAATTTGTTGGTCAGTGCTATTTTAATGCCTAATCCTATCAAATTCCCACTCAGTCCTGTTACGAACAAGAGTAATAACCGAAGTTATAATTTGTGGAAAATGCAGGTAGTGACTACTGCAGCCGACTCCAGTTATTATGCAGACGAGCAAAGCAACGCATGTGTTTGACAATCGTCGTTGACTGAGGGCAATACTAAAAAGCAAGCTATACATATTCAGGATTATCCAAAGTTAGCAGGCTTAAGTTATCAAAGTTCAAGTTCACGCTTCATCAGATCCAGATCATGTAGATACTGTCCCCCTTTGCATGTGCGCTGAGGCCTAATCCTTATTCTGTCTGCAACATTCTAGATGTTTCTGTCCTATGAACACACGCCTGGGTACAAAAAGGTGTTTGTGGTGATGACTTTGGAAGTGGTTGCATATACAGTGCTCTTGTGTGGGCTGTTTAAGAAGAGGTACTCATATACACTACTGTCATTCACAGAACAGTGACGTCATGGAGAGCGTGTGATAGTTCTGTGTATGTCCACTAGGGGGCAACATAACCTCAGTCAGGTACCCATCACATAGCAATAGGCCCACTAGTAGGGTCGGAGGAAAAGTAATCATGCTATTATGAAATCAGCTGGAAAGAATAAATTACTGTTAAATGAATTTGGGTATATTTCCTAAAACAGGTAGTAAAGATGTAGCCTATGAGTTAAAGGGGCAATTTGGGATTGGTACATCGATTATTTTACTTTTAAATTAATGTTAACCCTATCCCTATATAACCATTGATTCTTGAAGAATATAACTTACCAATGCCTCATGAGCTTAGTTCAACTGACCCATCAGAACCCAAAATATAAAACAGTTTTACTCATCTCAGGCTTAGAAATGATGTCAGTAGAGCATACATGGACACAACAAATTAGTTGGTGATCATTTTCAGAATAAATGGAGGCCAAACTATGACAATTTAGTATCTATAGAAGCAACATATGTAGCTAAAAACTGTCTTGGTTATCAACTTCCAAGGTCAAGGCCAAACCAAGACATTTTTTTTTAAAGAAATGGAACATGCTTTTAAAGAAGTGGAACATCATTTTAAAGAAGTGGAACCCTTTATAGAGAAATTGTGAGGCTGTCCTTTGATTAACCACTGTCTGTCCATATCTTTGTGTGTGAAATGATCCACTGTGTTCAAATAACCTTTAAATGTGTGTAAGACAAAGGTCCCATGAAATTGTTGTTTTGGTTTCCCCCGGATTTCCCCCGGATTTCCCCTATGGTGTCCATTACTGGTATGAATTTTCAGTACTAAATAAATCAGATGAAGGCTAACAGCTAATGATACGCACCCCGGGCCAGGTCTAGGGGGTGGGCGAGCCACGTAACCATAGGTTACGTAACCACACACGCAGACAGGTACAAGGGAATGAGAACAGGGAAAAACAATGACAAGGAGACCAGGAGAACAGAGAAGGACACACACACACACACACACACACACACACACACACACACACACACACACACACACACACACACACACACACACACACACACACACACACATACACACACGCTTTGAACACACAGACAGAAAAGGATCTTGTGAGGGGAGGAATTGTATTGATATTGCTTCATCTGCTGTGTTTATACAAAACAGTGAAGTGATGGAGAGCGTGTGATAGTGCTATCTATGTCCACTAGGGGGCAACATAACCTCAGTCAGGTATCCATAGCAATAGGCCTACTAGTAGGGTCGGAAGAAAAGTCATCAGGTTACTCTGAAATCAGCTGGGAAGGAAACATGACGGTTAAATTGATTTCATATTTTTGGATAACTAGCGTGGCTTTAGAATTAATAGTAAAATTAATCACTTTGTTCAAATCATTCGCCAGCTGTTTTACATAATCAGGAATCGACTTCTAATTGCCTGCCTTTCTGTTGAGGCGATGCTCAGGCCTACAAACTCAGAAGAATGTTTTTACATATAGTACTTAGTCAATGCTGTTCTTTTTTTTTTTTAAGTTGAGATACTTTAATAAATATTTAATTTAATGCAAATAACTGGCGTCAGTAAAGCATAAATGGACACAACAAGCTAGTCAGCAAGAACACGTCTGGGTAATAAACGCTTTCCATGAGCTACGACGACTTCTCCTCATCTGGAACCCCTCTCTCTCCGGCTTGTACTGGATAACTACGCACGAATGATGTCACGCAAGGAATGCACAACACAGAGAATTAACGCGTGGCGTCAAATGGGACGTGCGTAAAAGATTCCTTATTCATACGCACGCTCGTGTGGTCTTTTCACATCAGCATCCAGCGAATTGCACATCAAGGTCTGTGCATTACATCTAGTTATTTCAAATAATACATCAGCGACAATAAGTTTGTCTCCTCAGTGTACTCAATTTAGATACGACTATTGCGCGCACGCGTCGGGCTCTCCAACTGTACAGTGACCGGTCTCGTCGGGGACCCACCGGACAACTGGATAGCCTCGTTTCATTTGAAGATTTAAGGAGGACTCCAACTGGCGACCTGACTGAATATTCAACGTATTTTCAGTCGAACGCGTCCATCAAATCATCACACAACTGAGACGAACATGAAGAAGGGTACTGCGAATTCAGGTACGTCCGGAATTATCCTATTCTGTCCATCAGTCATGTAGGTAACAACCTCCCCTTTCTCTTTACTTCCCAGACTCTTTCTGTTTATTCTGTCCGTCAGTCATTTCGGTAATTTGTGGTCATGTAGGTAATCTTTGTCAATGATTTGGGTGCTCATTCATCGCAATTTAAATAATTTAGATTTTTTTTTTCAACGAAGCTTGTTGTGGTATGGTTTGTTTTAGTTTGTCAGTGCTTGCTGTGTACGTATGTATGTCTAGAGGCTATTTTCAACATTTATGGTTTGAGTACTTCACATTTCAAATTGTCATTAAAGGGGGACTGGTACATACATTTTTGGACTTTGAAATTCATGATATACAGCCATTGATTCCTGAAAAGTATAACTTAATGTATATAAATGCCTCATGATCTTAATTCAACTGTCTTACCCTACCAGAACCTTACATATCACCTTGTTTAACCTTGTTAAGTGGCGGGGATACCACTTTGTCATTCTTTGAATCCCAGATTGCCCCTTTAAATGTGAGGCTGTGTTTTGATTGACCACCATCTCGTCCATCAAGTTTTGTGATCTGTTGTCTTAAAAAAAAAACGTATCCATGAGTCCCATAAGATTAAGATTATCAGATTATCAGAAGATTATAATTTCGTTGTCGTGTAACATTCCCTGAAATTCTCCTGTGACCGTCGCCTGTGGATGACTTGGCATTGAGTTTTCATTACTACACAACCTAACCATGGGGAAGACGCTTTAAAAAAGGTCAGTTCTCTCTCTCTCTCTCTCTCTCTCTCTCTCTCCTCCTCGCCTTTCTCTTTACTTACCCCCCACCCCGCCCCCCGCCCCTGCCCTCTTTGGCCAGTGTGTACCCAGAGTGAGTGTGCTCCCCGCCCCCCGCCCCCCGCCCCCCGCCGCCTGCCCTCTTTGGCCAGTGTGTACCCAGAGTGAGTGTGCTCCACCTGGGGGGAGGTCCCTGGGCCCTCCCTGTCCATTAAGGCCTGTCTCATTATGCATCATCCCTCTGTCCTCCCTGCCCTCTGTGTGGATGTGCTGCCGGCCCCTCCAGGCTCAGCTCTATTAATACACACAGTGCTGCTGCTGCTGCGCACGGGTGTGTGTGTGTGTGTGTGTGTGTGTGTGTGTGTGTGGTTGTTTGCTTGTATGCGAGTGTGTGTATGTGTGCGTGTGGTTGTTTTCGTGTGTGTGTGTGTGTGTGTGCACGTGTGTGCGTGTGTGGGTGTGTGTGTGTGTGTGTGTGTATGTGTGTGTGTGTGTGTGGTTGTTTTCGCGTGTGTGCGCGTGCGCGCGTGTGTGGGTGTGTGTGTGTGTTTGTGTGGGGGCTATGCATGTGTGTGTCTTGACGTACGTCAGCTCTCTGGCCCCATCTGCGGATGGGAACACTATGGACGCAAGAGAGTTGGGAATTACACACAGACTGACGCCGTGTAGGAAGCGCGTCGCGTTTCTGGTGAAAAACAACTCATCATCATAACCTCATGATGATGAATGATCATATGTATAAACTACTAAAGTGGAAAGTGAAAGCAAAAACGAATGTGTCTGTTATTTATCTGTTATGTCAAGTGGTGTGTTCACACTCAGATCTATCACACACACACACACACACACACACACACACACACACACACACACACACACGTTGTATTGAACCTATGGCGTTGGCACACGTATCTCTGTGTGTGTGTGTGTGTGTGTGTGTGTGTGTGTGTGTGTGTGTGTGTGTGTGTGTGTGTGTGCCGGTGAATTAAGTAAGTCTTTGACCTTTTTGTAGGGAGACAGCGAATGGCCTTTAAGCAGGACCTTTCCCACCTTGCCTGGGCTGTATCTGGGCTGTATCTGGGCTGTATCTGGGCTGTATCTGGGCTGTATCTGGGCTGTATCTGGGCTGTATCTGTTTATGGAGCGTTATCAGTGGTTCTCACTGTACGTCAGTGTTGTATTTCTGTTTATCATCACAGGACCAGGGAGAGCTCTGATACCACCCAGCTCTTCTTCTCCTTTTCTCTCTCTCTCTCTTTCTTTCTTCCTTTCTTTCTCTCTGTCCCCTCTCTCTATCTCTCTCTTTCTCTCTCTCTCTGTCCCCTCTCTCTCTCTGTCCCCTCTCTCTCTCTCTCTCTTGCTCTCTCCCTCTCTCTCTCTGTCCCCCCTCTCTCTCTCTCTCTCTCTCTCTTGCTCTCTCCCTCTCTCTCTCTGTCCCCCCCTCTCTCTCTCTCTCTGTCCCCTCTCTCTCTCTCTGTCCTCTCTCTCTCTCTTTCTCTCTCTCTCTCTCTCTCTCTCTCTCTCTCTCTCTCCCTCTGGTATGAGACAAAACAGAGACTCCCCATCTGAGGGGACAGCCTATCCGGGCGGTTTCTGTGGCTGAGCTCATGCATCGCACATGGATGCGTTCTGAGAGAGGAGCTGCTGTCGGCTCTGTTGTGTGTTTGGGAGCTGCGTGGGTGTTGAAACGTTGTTGTGATGTTGCTACCTCTCAATACCAGATGATAATGTGCTGCTTGAGTAAACATTTTTTTTTTTCACAACGAGAAAAAGCCCCAACCTCAAAAAAACTGTGGGCACCTGTACCCAAAATGCACTTGTGTAAATGGCGGGAAAGCCAAACTGTCAAGTGCAGTGTTAGATTCTACTAGGCTCTTGTTCCCTCGCCAACATCCTCAGTCCTCTTTAACTAACTAACTAACTAACTAACTAACTAACTAACTAACAGCCAGTGGGCATAGATATTATTAGAACCTTTTCGTTTCAAAGACCTATTATTTGTCATACATGCTACATCCTAAGTGAACTGAACAATGTCATTTAGGAATGGCCCCCGAGCAGAGGAATGCATCTGGGTCTGTCTGGCCCACACTGGGCCTAATGGACCGGACATTCTCATGTTCTCTAGTTTTCTGCAACAAACAGCAAATGAACGCTGCGCAGAGCCTCAGCTGAGTAAGTGCACTCTCTCTCTCTCTCACACACACACACACACACACACGCATGCAGACCCATGCACACGCATGTACGTACACACACACATATACACACACACCCACACACGCATGCAGTCCCATGCATGCATGTACGTACACACACACACACACACAGACACACACACACACACACACACACTCTCTCTCTCTCTCCCATCTTTCTCTCTCTCACTCCCCACGCATGAGAGACTCCAGTCAGCTGCGTTGTATGCTCTCCTCTCAGGGTTTGGTCATTTTAAAACAGGCTTGTCCTCACACTCAATAGGCTCTTTGTGCTAAACAGTGGCTGGCTCGGGGGTGGGGGGGGGGGGGGGGGGGGTGGAGGGGGGGTTGATGGACTTGTTGCACTCTACATTTGTTTTTTTTTATACTGGCCTCAATTTGAAGTTCAGACGCTGTCTGAAGTTCACTAGGTTGTGATGTTGAGGGCAAGGGCGTAACTCAAGGGCGTAACTCAAGGACGTAACTCAAGGGCGTAACTCAAGGACGTAACTCAAGGGCGTAACTCAAGGACGTAACTCAAGGACGTAACTCCAACCAGGAATAGCTCAGGTCTTGCGTTTCTATCGTGTGCCCTACATCTACGTTGTTCGCCGCCATGTGAAATTGATGTCCTATTTGATATTCTGGCGCTGGCTACAGTAAGGGAGCGATCACCGGGGAGACAGAGAGACTCTGAATAATGGACGTGGTGGTGTGTACAGTACTGAGTATGATGAGTGATGGTCCTCTGTGTTAGTCATGGCGCACGTGTGAGTCAGCAAGACGTGTCAGTTTGTGTTTGGTGTGTGTGAGTGTGCTGTGTGTGAGTGTGTTGCCCAGGGGGAGGACTCTCAGCTAAGACAATCACATCAGGATGTGACCAAGCAGCGTTACTTACTTACAGTGCTTGGGGTGTCTTCTGCGTCCAGTCATTGGCTCCGAGAGGCAGCTGCTGCCCTGGGTTTGAACTGGGCTCGGTCAGCCAAGGACACGACAACATACGAGCCTATTGGTTGCCTTTCAGTTACTCAACACAGGGCTTACACTTTTGGGACGACCCGATTGGTTTATTGCAGGCTACAGTACGCCGTCGAAGCTAAATCAGGTCCATCTGAACCAGTGGAGAAACAAACACTGTTTTGACCCAGGTCTGGACACCAGGGACACCTCGACCTCCACTCACTACAGCTTGTGTTTGGCCTGGCGAACTGGGCACTCAAGGCCCCGGTGGAGGCGAGGGCTGTGTGTCCAGTTCCTCTCTCTGGGTTAACATCAACGGCCTGTAGTCGATCAGTCATCCTCCCACTCTCCTTTCAGGCTGATCCCGTAGAGGAGAGAGGGAGCCCAGCAGAGGAGGAGAGG
>NC_139676.1:13021929-13026929 GCF_951799395.1 Argentina silus
TCAGACAGAGCTAGGCGTTAGTCAGGGAGCCGGCCAAGAGAAACAACACTCCCTATCACAACTTTAGCACATCCCCGTTCTCCCCCCTGTGGTGCCGGTAAGCAGAAACAGCCCGGGTCACATGCATCTGGGAGAGCAAAGGGTTTGTTTGCGGTCATGTTTACGCCAGCTAGCTAGGTTAGCAAAGGGTTTGTTTACGCCAGCTAGCTAGGTTAGCAAAGGGTTTGTTTACGCTAGCTAGCTAGGTTAGCAAGCGGGTGAGCGAGCTAACACTGCAGGTTCTGGATCTGGATCCCTGCGAGAAAGAGGAAGGGGATGTGAGTGTCGTAACCTACGCCGCCCTCTCTCTCACTGATAAACACACACAAGCGTGTTTGTTTGCCCGTTTCTCGCCCAGATGGCGGCTCGCTAAGTGGCCCTTGACCCCGCCGGAGTGCAAGGTGGAGGGCAAAGGTCAGAGTGCGTCCTCCCCTAATGTGAGGGGAGGTGGGGACCCAAAAGTGGGGTGTCGTGGAGTCAGGGATGGTTACAGGATGGAATGCTAGGGGTCTGTTAAGTGACTCCAGTGTTTGTTTTTCCTGATTAGGCCCCAGTCCACCAGACCTGGAGATGCTTTAAGTGAGAGGATGTAGACTAGAGATTCCCTCCATCAGGAAACTTTTAAATAACTCAGTAACTCACTTGAGTCTCTTGCTGGTGGTTGCTTGTAGGTTTGCGGTTTCTGCTCCCTTAACCCCTTGTTTACCTATTAGCCTTGGACAAGGAGGGGGGGTGCCTGCGTTTCTGGACCCTCCTTGCAATAAGTGGACAAGGTTATTTTGAGCTGAGGAGGCTGGGTCACATGGGTCGAGGCTCCATTTCAAAGACACAATACAGCTTCAGTGTCAGGGGAGGAGAGAGAGAGAGAGAGAGAGAGAGAGAGAGAGAGAGAGAGACACATGGTCATCCACTAACACTGAACACTAACACACACGTGCACTCGTTATCATGGCAGATTGAAGACATTAAAAACCAGAGAGAGGAGAAAAGACCGAGAGAGAGAGAGAGAGAGAAAGGGAGGGAGGAAGGAAGGAGGGAGGGAGGGAAGGGAGGGGAGAGGGTGACTAAGAGTCAGAGAGAGAGACGGAGAAAGGGGAAGTCTCAGAGAGAGAAAGAAGGGAGGGGAGAGGACAGGAGAGAAAAAAGGAGGTTACATGTGGCTATTTGAGGCAGCGATCGAGTTATGGAGCGAGACAGAATAGCCGGTGAGTTCTGAGCTCTTTAAACATTTCTCTGGGAGCACAGTTTGTAATACTTTCAAACTTTTTCCACTGAAAGAAAGTTCTCTCTCTCTCTCTCTCTCTCGCTCTCTCTCTCTCCTTCCACTACGTTAGTTAATCAGAGTGTGCTTCCTCTTGCCTGTCTAGGGGCTAGAAGTCATCCTGGGTTTTTGTTTGCTCAGAGTTGGTCAGGAGACACAGGGCTCGGGCACCCCTTTTAACCTTGGTGTCTGCCTGCCTGTCTGCCTGTCTCTGTCTGTTCTCTCTCTCTCTCTCTCTCTTTCTCTTGCTCTCTTTTTCTCTCTCTCTCTCTTTCTCTCTCTCTCTCTTTCTCTCTCTCTCTTTCTCTCTCTATCAGCTAACCCCCTATTACTTAGAAAGTTGAGAACTAACAAATTCCTCTTGCAGTTTGTCCGTTCCACAGTGTATGATCATTCTCACCCTGTTGAGTTACGTTTCTGTGTCCACTCTGTGTCTTTTCTTTGGAGACTTTTTGTCTTTTCAGTCCTTGAAGTGTTCATATACCACATCAGCCAGGCTCATGGTGTGCATTTGTGTCTCTGGCTGGTGCTGTCTGCTGGGTCTGTTCTCTCTGTGTGGCCAGAGGAACTCGGAAATACTGAACAATGCAGCTCACACACGCTTGAGTGAGTGTGTCACTGGCTGTTATGCGGAGAAGTGTCTGAGAAATCACTCTTCCATCGTATCCATGCAACCGCGCTGTGATGTCATTGTCGTAGTCCATACTAATACCTGATGATGCGCTGTGAGAAGACAGTGGCTTCAACCCACACCTAGAGCGTCGGAAGGCTGTCAATTCTGATTGGACGCTACAATGGAAACATATGCAGTGTAAGAGGAATCAGGTCATATTGTGCGGTGCGGTCTGACACATTGATATGATGGGACAATGATTCACAGAGGCATCAGAACTCTGACGTCAGAGCCTACTAGGAATGACTCACGCTCAAGCCAGACTGGTACGATGGATTTTATGCTTCATTTCCGTCTCCGCGTTGACTTTGAAGGACAGAAACGTCTATTTTTAGTGAGGGGACGGGGGTCGAGGGATGAGCTCATGCCTCCTGAAGCTCATACGCTCTGCATGCCGTCCGCTTTTTCTCTCCCTTTTTTTTTCTTTCTTTTTTTTTAGGAGCTTTTTTTTTTTTTTCTCACTTCTTTTCAGGAAACGTTTAGCGTGCGCTCTGCGTCCTGTCAGAATGCGGACGCCGTCACTCCCCTCGTCCCCCGCGTTGATCTGACCTCAAGGGGGCGACATTCCGCCGTTTCTCCCTGTGGCCAGCGTCACGTTCCCAGTTCACGCAGAGTGCCATGGTTATCTCGGACCGCTGATCCTGAAATCATCGTCCCTGGGTCTCCTCCGTCGTCTCTTTCGCTGGATTCATTGTAGATCTCCTGTGTCTCTGGTGGAGGTCTTATGATGACTGATGGACAGATGATTCGCTTACTTAAACAAATTGTATTTGTTGTAAGTCGCTTTGGATAACGGCGTCTGCTAAATGCCATGAATGTAGATGTAAAATGTTTGGTCCTGTGTGGCCCAGTTGGTAGAACAAGGGCGCAGTAATGCTAAGGTCGTGGGGTCAATTCCCGTTGGGACCATGCATACGAAACACATTAGGATAAAAGGGTCTGGTAAATGGCTATATTATATTAGATGTGCGTGTGTGTGTGTGTGTGTGTGTGTGTGTGTGTGTGTGTGTGTGTGTGTGTGTATGGAGGAACGTCTGACGTGCTCCATATGGGCTAAGTCTGGATACAGCTGATAACGCTATAATCCAACAGCCTGTAGAGATTAGATGCTGGACATCAAAATGAGCGACAGGCAGTAAATTAGCCTTCATCCAGCCCAGTAATGAGATGCAGTACTGGAGCTACGGTTCAATGTGTCTCTGATCTACTGTGTGTGTGTGCATTGGCTCACCATGCAGTTAGTGAAATGGCCACAGGGTGGCACTGTTGCAGTGCAGTTTCCTTTCTCTGCTCTCTCTCGCTCTCTGTGCTTTCTCTCTCTCTCTCTCTCTCTCTCTCTCTCTCTCTCTTTCTCTCTCTCACTCTCCCCCCCTCCCTCACTCTCTCTCTCTGCAGGCAGTGGACCACGACCACCATTTCACTGAGTCCTGTGAAAAGTTTCATGGGGATGATTCATATTTTGCAGACAGGGGGGATTTTTAACGGGGAGGTAGAGGAATTTTACAAAGTCCGACATCAGTGGGGGGTGAGGGGGAGATGAGATGTGTGTGTGTGTGTGTGTGTGTGTGTGTGTGTGTGTGTGTGTGCGTGCGTGTGCGTGTGTGTGTGTGTATGTTTTCCACCGCTTGAGCTCAAACATGGGGTGTGTCAGGTGTCGCTTTTTGATCCAGGAAGTCCTGGGCTGAGCAACTTCCTGGTCCCTTTTTTTTTTTCTTCAGGGGATTTGTGTGCGTTGCTATGACAACCAGAGCCGAGCAGAGTTGTTTTGAGAGCGATATGAGTGAACGTGTCAATGACATTTCATTTGACCCGTATGTGTTTCTGTGCGTCTGCGAGTCCATTTTGGCTCTTTAGCGTCTCCGGTATCTGGATGACATTTCCGACCCCTGTGTTTCTGTGCCGCTGTGCCTCCATCTTGGCTCTGGGAGCGTGGCAGAGGTCACGGCCACGCTATACAGTAACTCTGTCCTCGCCTGCGCAGGGAGGGAGAAAAACACGTTCTCTGGGACGTGTCATGGTTCATCATCACGGCTCCCATATGGTCAGCACACGTAGAACAACGACAGCGGTTCCTCCACGCTGCTTCAGAGGGGAAATAAGAACCGAGCCCACTGGAAATGAAAGGAGATCAATGGAGATGTCAAGTAAACGCTGTGTTGTGGCTTTGAGTAATGTAACGATACATTATGAGCACAGGATCGGTGGACTCTTGTGGGTGATGCTAGGGCGTTGATGGCGGTCTGCGCTGCTACTGGTGATTTGATGGACCAGCGGAGGGAATTGCAGCGCAGAGGGGAAAGATTATGATGGAGACAGTTTCAGGAGTCTTTGTAACACGGTATGAACAGGATAGTATGGTATACACTGCTCTCATCACTAAAGAGCTGGCCATTCCAGTCCACGTCTCTAACTGTAACACTGGAACTAAAAGATAGGCTTTGTAGGCTATATTATATATACTATAGTGTGTGTATATATATATTACATATATATGTGTGTGTGTGTGTGTGTGTGTATATATATATATATATATAATGTACTGTATAGTAGGCTATATTATATATAATATAGTGTATATACACTCACCAAACACTTTATTAGGAACACCTGTACACCTTCTCATGGTGGAGGTGGTGTAATGGTGTGGGGAATATTTTCTTGGCACACTTTGGGCCCGTTAATACCAATCAATCATCGCTTAAATGCCACAGCCTATTTGAGGCTGACCATGTGCATCCCTTCATGGCCACAATTTACCCATCTTCTAATGGCTACTTCCAGCATGATAATGCACCATGTCACAAAGCAAAAGCCGTCTCAAACTGGTTTCATGAACATGACAATGAGTTCAGTGTTCTCCAGTGGCCTTCCCAGAACACCTTTGGGATGTGGTAGAATGGGAGATTCACAGCTTGAAAGTGCACCTGAAAAATTTCCAACATCTTGTGGAATCAATGCCATGAAGAATTGAGGCTGTTTTGAGAGCAAAGGGAGGCCCTACCCAGTATTAGTATAGTGTTCCTAATA
>NC_139676.1:13039429-13044429 GCF_951799395.1 Argentina silus
CCTGGCAAGAGGAGAATTTGTCTTGCGGAAGGAAGTGTATTGAGTGTCACTCTGTTGAAATGAAGCAGTTTATAGCAGTAAATTAGATTAAGGGCCATGGCTGATGCCCTGGGATTCAACTTCCAGTCAAAGTGGCAATTGCCTACAAATCCATTCTAGCCTTAAGTCTGTGTCAAGCTGGTCCTTTGTCATGTATTATGTTTTCCTCACCAAGCCTCAGCTAACCTGAGGGAAGCGTGTCTCCTTTGATCATTTGCAATTAACCGTAATGTGTTTGTCTGTTCAGTCACTACTTGCTGCGTTCTTACTTCGGGCGCATTGAAGGATGTTATTTAGGGAGACAGGGAAACATTTTGTGTATTGTTTTGCTTTCTGCTTTGTATTTGTTTCATTGGTCGAAACAGGCTGTGAAACTGTCTCTGTAGAATCAATCGGTATTGTTGTAAAGGGTTTACATTTTACTACACACATTAATGTACCACACAAAGTGAAGAAAGGAACCGTATAAACTGACTGAACTATAAACGGTGCCATGTACAATATGACGCAGTGAGAAATGGCACAACTTGTAAAGAAGATTCTGGATGAAATGTGTCATGGGAGTTTTTGCTCTTGACGCTGTGAAGCTATTGAAAGGCTCGGCTTAATTGCTTGTTGTTGACTTCTGTGATGTCGCTGAAATTGCTTTTCCATCTTCTCTCCCCCCTCTAAGCCTCAAGGGACCGTCAAAGAACAAGAACGTCCGTCCCAAGAACTTTAAACGCTTTTTTTCGCTTTTCGTTTGTTTTAAACTCAGTACTTGACTTTTAACTTTTCCTTTGTTCTCCTTCAGTGGCCTGTCGAGATCATCAGCGCAATGTGGGCACGATTTTCTCGAGAATTGATTGTCTTTATAAAAGTGTGTTTGTCTGATGTCTCCTCCCCATTGCAGCTCTAAAGAGGTCGTTCGAGGTGGAGGATGTGGACAGCCGCCGTGCGCCCGCCGCCGCCGCCAACCCCCGCCAGGCCATGTCCCCGACCAGCATCTACTACCGCGACCTGGGCGCCAGCGGCAACGGCAACAGCAACCACTCCTCCCCCAACCCCGCCAAGCCCTACGTCATCATGGGCGGGGGCGGGGGCGGGTCCAAGACGCCCGAACCCGTGTCCCGCCGCTCGGAGCTCTCCATCGACATCTCCTCCTCCAAGCAGCCGGACCACGGCATCACCAGCCCGGGCTCCGCCCGCTACGGCCTGAAGAGGCCCGAGGTCCTCGGCCACTCCAAGACCCTGGAGACGGCGGGCCACAAGCGGGAGGTGACCTTCGCCAAGACCCCCCAGGACTCCCCGTCCAGCGTGGCGCGGAGCAACAGCACCAGGACCCCCGAGCAGCCCCACGTCCGGAGGTTCGAGCCCCCCAACCCCGGCGAGGGCCCGGCGGTCCGGAGGCCGGAGATCAGCGTCACCAAGGCGCCGGAGAACGGGAAGAACCACCACGACAACCACCACCCGGTGCACCACCCGCACCACCCCAACCCCCACCACAACACCATCGTCACCACCATACGGTGCTCCTCGCCCACCAGCGTCGGACGTAAGTCCCCCAATCCAGAGAGTAAGTGGCTGTTGCTGCCCCCTGCTTAACCTGCTAACCCTGTCATTAACTCTCCATAGCCTTTGTCCCGGAGCGGGTACAGCTGAGCCAGGCTCTGACCTCGTGAACCCTGCGTTGACCTTTCACCTCCTCCAGGTTGTCACACGTGGTCCTCTCCCGGTGCCTCTGTACCTAAAGTCGTCCGTTCTCAGTCATGACGTACTACTATAGAAACTGTGTGAGAAGTAGGGACATTAGTGCCTTTAGTGTGTGTACTGTATGCTGCAGTCAGCAGGGTCTGATGGTCTGATGGTCTGATGGTCTGATGGTCTGATGGCGTCCTCCCTCCCTTCATCACGTCTTCCTCATCCATCTCTATGAGGTGCCAGAGGTCTGTTATAGAAGTGTCAGCCTTCACTGCAACTCAGGATGCAGGAGGTCTATTTGGCTCTTGTGTTCAGCAGCCTGTTTCCAGCTGGGTCTATTTCCAGCACCTGCATGTGTGAGCGGCCACACACACACATGCACACACACACACATACACACACATGCACGCACGCACACACACACACACGCACACATGCCCGCACGCACGCACACACACACCCACACGCACACGCACACACACACCCACACACACACACGCACACACCCACACACCCACACCCACACCCACACACACACACACACACACACACACACACACACACACACACATACGTGCACACAGCAGCCACAGGCCTTCCTGTGTGAGAACCTGACCAGGCTTTCTCCACATGGTTCAGAGTGATGTCAACACCAGTGCTAGAAGGGAGGAGCTACTAGGATACCAGATACTAGGAGCTACTAGAGGATACCAGATACTAGGAGCTACTAGAGGATACCAGATACTAGGAGCTACTAGAGGATACCAGATACTAGGAGCTACTAGGATACCAGATACTAGGAGCTACTAGGATACCAGATACTAGGAGCTACTAGAGGATACCAGATACTAGGAGCTACTAGGATACCAGATACTAGGAGCTACTAGAGGATACCAGATACTAGGAGCTACTAGAGGATAGCAGATACTAGGAGCTACTAGAGGATACCAGATACTAGGAGCTACTAGGATACCAGATACTAGGAGCTACTAGGATACCAGATACTAGGAGCTACTAGAGGATACCAGATACTAGGAGCTACTAGAGGATACCAGATACTAGGAGCTACTAGAGGATACCAGATACTAGGAGCTACTAGGATACCAGATACTAGGAGCTACTAGGATACCAGATACTAGGAGCTACTAGAGGATACCAGATACTAGGAGCTACTAGAGGATACCAGATACTAGGAGCTACTAGAGGATACCAGATACTAGGAGCTACTAGAGGATACCAGATACTAGGAGCTACTAGAGGATACCAGATACTAGGAGCTACTAGAGGATACCAGATACTAGGAGCTACTAGAGGATACCAGATACTAGGAGCTACTAGGATACCAGATACTAGGAGCTACTAGAGGATACCAGATACTAGGAGCTACTAGAGGATACCAGATACTAGGAGCTACTAGAGGATACCAGATACTAGGATACTAGAGGATACCAGATACTAGGAGCTACTAGAGGATACCAGATACTAGGATAGCAGATACTAGGAGCTACTAGAGGATACCAGATACTAGGAGCTACTAGAGGATAGCAGATACTAGGAGCTACTAGAGGATACCAGATACTAGGAGCTACTAGAGGATACCAGATACTAGGAGCTACTAGAGGATACCAGATACTAGGAGCTACTAGAGGATAGCAGATACTAGGAGCTACTAGAGGATACCAGATACTAGGAGCTACTAGAGGATACCAGATACTAGGAGCTACTAGAGGATACCAGATACTAGGAGCTACTAGAGGATACCAGATACTAGGAGCTACTAGGATACCAGATACTAGGAGCTACTAGAGGATACCAGATACTAGGAGCTACTAGAGGATACCAGATACTAGGAGCTACTAGAGGATACCAGATACTAGGAGCTACTAGAGGATACCAGATACTAGGAGCTACTAGGATACCAGATACTAGGAGCTACTAGAGGATACCAGATACTAGGAGCTACTAGAGGATACCAGATACTAGGAGCTACTAGAGGATACCAGATACTAGGATACTAGAGGATACCAGATACTAGGAGCTACTAGAGGATACCAGATACTAGGATAGCAGATACTAGGAGCTACTAGAGGATACCAGATACTAGGAGCTACTAGAGGATACCAGATACTAGGATAGCAGATACTAGGAGCTACTAGAGGATACCAGATACTAGGAGCTACTAGAGGATACCAGATACTAGGAGCTACTAGAGGATACCAGATACTAGGAGCTACTAGGATACCAGATACTAGGATACTAGAGGATACCAGATACTAGGAGCTACTAGGATACCAGATACTAGGAGCTACTAGAGGATACCAGATACTAGGAGCTACTAGAGGATACCAGATACTAGGAGCTACTAGAGGATACCAGATACTAGGAGCTACTAGAGGATACCAGATACTAGGAGCTACTAGGATACCAGATACTAGGAGCTACTAGAGGATACCAGATACTAGGAGCTACTAGAGGATACCAGATACTAGGATACTAGAGGATACCAGATACTAGGAGCTACTAGAGGATACCAGATACTAGGATAGCAGATACTAGGAGCTACTAGAGGATACCAGATACTAGGAGCTACTAGAGGATACCAGATACTAGGATAGCAGATACTAGGAGCTACTAGAGGATACCAGATACTAGGAGCTACTAGAGGATACCAGATACTAGGAACTACTAGAGGATACCAGATACTAGGAGCTACTAGGATACTAGATACTAGGAGCTACTAGAGGATACCAGATACTAGGAACTACTAGAGGATACCAGATACTAGGATACCAGATACTAGGAGCTACTAGGATACCAGATACTAGGAACTACTAGAGGATACCAGATACTAGGAGCTACTAGGATACCAGATACTAGGAGCTACTAGGATACCAGATACTAGGAGCTACTAGAGGATACCAGATACTAGGATACCAGATACTAGGAGCTACTAGGATACCAGATACTAGGAACTACTAGAGGATACCAGATACTAGGAGCTACTAGGATAGCAGATACTAGGAGCTACTAGAGGATACCAGATACTAGGAGCTACTAGAGGATACCAGATACTAGGAGCTACTAGAGGATACCAGATACTAGGAGCTACTAGAGGATAGCAGATACTAGGAGCTACTAGAGGATACCAGATACTAGGAGCTACTAGAGGATACCAGATACTAGGAGCTACTAGAGGATACCAGATACTAGGAGCTACTAGAGGATACCAGATACTAGGAGCTACTAGAGGATACCAGATACTAGGAGCTACTAGAGGATAC
>NC_139676.1:13046929-13049429 GCF_951799395.1 Argentina silus
CCGGGTCTCCAGAGTGGCTCTGTAAGATTCAAGGCCAGCCTCAGCCTGTCTGTCAATGCTGCCCCCCCCCCTCCTCCTCCTCCCCCCCCCCCCCTCCTCTCTGTTTATGGTCGATGGTGTGAAACACGTATTTGTTACTCGGTTCATGCACCTTGGATGAACTGAGATGGTGGATTTTTCTTCTCTCCTTTGCAGGGGATGAGAGGACAGGGAGAAACAAGGTCCTTCGGGCAGCAGCGTTTGATCGCCATTTGGTTTCCATTAGTGCACACACGTATGCTCACACACACACACACACACACACACACACACACACACACTCACTCACGCAGAGATGGAGTGCCTCTCGGCCCGTAGAAAGGGTGTCAGACACGAGCCAAACTGATTCCTGTAAACGGAGGGGTAAAACACCCGGCCAAATATGACCTCATGTGTCAGCGCTCACAGAGCCTTGAGACAGCGTTTAAACAGCATTTACACACGTTTTACACTGGAAACCCCTGATGTGTGTTTGTTTGTTTGTGAGTGTGTGTGTGTGCGTGTGTGTGTGCGTGTGTGTGTGCCTGCTGGTGTGCATGCATGCGTGCATACGTTTAGAGAAAGCTACAGCTGCTCCATTCGTTGATTTGTTTATCAGATGGTCAGACTCCCAGAAAGACCCCTACTTAGTTCACTTCCCTTCCAAAACCACTTCTAGATACGACTGTGGCCTCAGCATTTGATAAATCAATATGTTCCACTATTATTAACTCCTTTGCCAAGTATTTCATGACTTATTTCATGCGCTTAATGAAATATAATTATGGGTCCTTTCCCCCTGTTGAAACAGGCCATTTAACATTATGCGTTCCTGGTTTGTACCGTTCTGTATGTTAATGGTCATATTTTATCCTAAAGTATGAGCTTTTACAGTTGGTTACATTCCCACAGTAAGAGCCCAGACTTAATGGGGGACACTGTCCCTGTGTGTGTGTGTGTGTGTGTGTGTGTGTGTGTGTGTCTGTGTGTCTGTGTGTCTGTGTGTCTGTGTGTCTGTGTGTACGTGTGTATTGCAGTGTTTTGGGCTGTATTTTTCCATCCTCGTCCCCTCGTCTGGTTCTTACTCCATCTAGGGGGGTCTGGACCAGTTATTTGCCCACAGGGGGAGACCTTATTAGGGGTCTAAATTAAGGGTGACCTGCCTGGAGGGCCTGGAGCCCACCCTGACAGACCCAAGCCCCTGCTCCTCTAACCCTGTCTGCCAATGCTGAGATTGGATCAGTGGAGCAGAAACATGGAACAACACACCACTGTACTGCATATGGACAGGCTTACTCTGATCCTGTGTGAAAGCAAGTAGGTCTAATTCATTTTGATAGGTGGCTGTAGAGATCGCTGTCCCGTGTCTACAAGAAATATGACCTAGATTATGGTGCAAAATGAAATGAAATGAAACACTCACTTTGATCGTTTGACTTTGTGCCCTCTTTACGGAGGTTTTCCACTTTGCTGTCGCCCGGCCGAGGCCGGCCATGTTTTTGTGAGCGTATTAGATAAGCCTCTTTCCTGCCCATTCAGTTTTTCCGACAGGAAATGACATCACAGGCACACTCGCTTCCCTGGCTTCCTTCCGTGTGTTGTCACGGCGATTGTTTCCCCCTCGCTCTGACCTCGCAGCGGTTCCTCTCTCCGAGAGGTCATGTGATCCGAGCCGGCCCGACATCCAGCCAGCAGCGTTCCACACTGTGATCTGACCACCATAGAGAACAACTTATGAAAACAATAACACCAAAATGACAGCGTGTGGGAGGTTATGGTCATGGTAGGTTCTCTAAAATCAGAACACATGTTTCCTGGACACCGATTAAGCCTAATCCCCTGGCTGAAAAGCATCTTCAATGGAGATTTTCGATTGAAAACGTTAGTCCAGGACTAGGCTTAGTCTGTGTCTGGGAAAGCAGCCCGTACTGTAAATGGAGCTGCTGATGTTAATGATGAATACTCTGTTTCAAATCAGAGTGTGTTTCAAAAGGAATGCAGTAGGAATACTCTTGAATATACTGTACCTCCACATGTCCACAATGCTGTATCAAGACTAACATAGTTGGGACTGACACACTCGCGTGCGGGGGGGGGGGGGTCCTACCCTGATTACACCGAGGCCCCCCAGTGCGTTGGGTTGTTTTGGGGGAATGGGGGGGGGGGGGGGGGGTCTCATTTAGCTGGGGCCACTCTAACCACAATGACATAACCTAGTGGGCCTGTACATTGGGTTTGATGGTACACACGTTCCCACGGTAAAAAAAAAAGAAGGCAACATTCCCCCCAGCGCTGTATCCGGTTTCCCTGTTTCCTCGACAGTCTGCACCGCGCCACCATTCTGCTGGTGAAACCAAAATGACCAACAGCCGCATCCAGTTAAGGAGTGGACGCCATTGAACCACTCTGATTGGTGTCTGTACTGGGGAGGTGGGGACCAAGTGGCTGTTGACGGCACGGCCTGGTGTTCATCACTCCTGGC
>NC_139676.1:13061929-13069429 GCF_951799395.1 Argentina silus
GTGGAGTCCACCAATAAGCTACCCTTTGTGTTTCAAACAGAGGCACAAGACGCGTCGCATTCCACCGGTATCATTCTGTTGTTCTACACAGTAGAATATTATACAGCACTATTGTACTGTGTCCTTCTGCTCCAGTTGCTGTTGTCACCCCACAGTCTGCGTCAGAGATGTGCTGGATGTCCTTGCCTCAGGGTCCCAGCCAGCCACACTGTGTCTTTCTAGCTGTGCAAAGACAATCAGGTTTTCTACAATCAGACTACATTTCTGTGTGCTTGTGGTTCGAGATCCATTACCTCAGCAGCTCTTTGGAGTCTGGCCCAGGAAGCTATTGAGCTGAGGGGATTTAGATGCTAATTAACGCCGTCTTCGCAATAAAGAAACATTTGACGATGGGGACATCAGGCCAACGAGGGCTGATTGGGCTCTGATTAGAATTTAAAACGTTCTCCAAGGTGGTTTGCCATTTGTTTCAGGAAGAGGACCCTCAATTAACTCGAGTAGCTTCCAGCTCTGGAAGAGGTGTTGTTTACCTGACAGGATGGGTGAAGAAGTGTGAACCTGAAGAAGCACATTCATGAGCCTACACTCGGCTCACAGGCATTCTGCTGCCACTGAACCTGTTCAGGTGGTTCCCCTGAAGGTAAACGCTGATCCGCTCTGTGTTACAGTTCATAATATGTACATTAACCAGTGCAATGGGACGTGTGTGTACATATACATTACCAGTCAAAAGTTTGGACACACCTTCTCATTCAGTGGTTTTTCTTTATTTTCTATTATTTTCTACATTGTAGATTAATATATATATATATATATATGCCATGGGAAATAGAGCTTATAGATTTCCCTGTTTTACACATTTACCGTTACATGGACATGAACACATCCCTAAACACAGCTTTTCAACATACCAATGCCAGAGTGCTTGGGTGTGTTCAGTGAGGGGAAATGTTCAATTGTTCAAACGTTGTGACTGTTGCAGGTCGTCCACATGACCGTCTCATACCTGTTCTACGCTGCACATGAGAGAGAGAGAGAGAGAGAGAGACAGAGAGAGAAAGAGACAGAGAGAGACGAGAGAGAAAGAGATCATTTCCTGTCAGAGGAGAGGTGACGGTTGTTGTTGTTGGCGTGCCAGCGAAGGTGGGGGGGGGGGCGGCGCCACCGCCTCTGGCAGCTCGTGTACAGCAGCCCTCTCTGTCATTTGTCAGTGACGGGGTGCTAGCGCCACAAGGCATGCTGGGCCGTCCATCAGGATGTCTGTTTAACACTTCAGCAGGAATGGTGACGTCATGATGTTTTTAACCCTGGGAGTGGTGATGAAATACTAAACACCAGCAGATGGATTATTTGGCTTGATATTCATAAACAACAGACGCTAACAGATACCCCATAGAATGGTAGAAGATTACAATAGAATGGTAGAAGATTACAATACGGATGGGTTTTTTCATGCTGGGAGTGATGAAATACTGTATTGAATGGGGCCTTTGGCTCAATGACGGGCTCTTGCATGGATTCCATTTATTGGTTGTTGGCTACTACTTTGATACATAATGGTAGAAGATTACAGGACTGTACGGTTGGATAGTGTCCCATCCATACAGTATCATGCCTTTGAAAATGGAATCATTTTTGAATGACACTCAAGAACGATATTTCAGGAATGTTACATTTTCTCATACTGTCATGATTACATAAGTATCTCAGAGGAGCCATTATTGTGGTGTTGAGCTCCATTGCTTTATGTGACATACTCACCACAACATACCACATACATACATACATACACACACACATATCCACATACACACACACACACACAACACTCCATGAACACCCCTATCTTTCTGAGAAACAGGGAAGGGAGACTGACAGAATCCAACTATCCAGCCACAAGAGGCATTTCAAGCAGCGTTATCAGGAACTGGTGTACGGGCGGGTGGGCAAAATGAAGCCTGTGGAACTGGGACTCACACCACTGCCACACACCACTCTTTTTGACTCTCTCTCTCTTTAGGTTCATGCAAGGATAAGTGTTGCGTAGTGGAACATGTTCTGGTTATTAACAGGGAAATTAGATATCAGCGTTCTGGCCGTGAAGCAAGGCCTCCTTAAGCAGATATGAGCAACGTTTTGATTAATCTCCAGACATCTGTGAACCTTTTCCCTAAACCCCCCCCTCCCCTTTTTAAGTACTTTAAACGCAATATTAATTTGACTTCTTGGGCTGTTCCTTGGGCCTTTGCGGTGATTATAATCACGTATCCCCGAACACCGAAATGTGTAAGATGATGCAACTAATAAGACCTAATTGGAGACACATTTTATGTGCGACTAATTGAGGCGTAGGAAATAAAGAAATATCTAGAAACATCCCGCCGTGTCGCTTCGCCTCGGCTCTGAACATTTAAATTTGCCCTTATAAAGAACCACAAGTTTCAGTTGAGGCTGCAGTAACAGTGTTCAATCAAAACCCAACCCGGCTCCCTCCCAGCTTATTCCTCATATGTGGCAGTGGTGTGAGTCCCAGTTCCGCAGGCTTCATTTTGCCCACCGCCCGTACACCAGTTCCTGATAATGCTGCTTTAAATGCCTCTTGTGGCTGGATAGCTGGATTCTGTCAGTCTCCCTTCCCTGTTTCTCAGAAAGATAGGGGTGTTTATGGAGTGTTGTGGGATGTGTGCGTGTGTGTGTGCATGTGGGTATGTGTGTGTGTGTGTGTGCGCGTGTGGGTATGTATGTATGTATGTGTGTGTGGGTGTGTGTGTGTGTGGTATGTTGTGGTGGGTATGTGTGGGTGTGTGTGTGCGTGTGCGTGCGTGCGTGTGTGTGTGTGTGTGTGTGTGGTGGTATGTTGTGGTGGGTATGTGTGTGTGTGTGGGTGTGTGTGTGGGTGTGTGTGTGTGTGGGTATGTGTGTGTGTGTGTGTGTGTGTGTGTGTGTGTGTGTGTGTGGTGAGTATGTGACATAAAGCAGCTGGCTCCCACAATGGCGCTCAACACCACAATAATGGCTCCTCTTAGGTACTTATGGGGCCTCCCTCTTCTCTCTCATTTACTGTATGGATTACTCCCCCCCCCCCCCCCCTCTCTCTCTCTCTCTCTCTCCCCCTCCCTCTTCTCTCTCATTTACTGTATGGATTACTGACATCTCTTACCCCCCCCCCCTCTCTCTCTGTCTGTCTCTCTACCCCCCCCCCCCCTCTCTCTGTCTGTCTCTCTACCCCCCCCCCCCCCCCCATCTCTCATCTTTCTTCTGTTTTCCCCTCCCTCTGTCACTGTCTTTGTACAGTAGCATGGGCCTCTCTTCCCCATCTCCTTCCATCACTCTGTTTTTCCCTAATCTCTCTTTACCTCATTTACCCCCATCTCTCTCTCTCTCTCTTTCTTTCTCTCTCTCTTTCTCTCTCTCTGCCTCTGTCTTTCCCGTCACTCCGTCTCTGTCTCGGTGGTGTACTGGGGCAGGTCATTACCTGAGGCTTCCAGAAGTTTCAGTGTGGAAAACTGTATTTTAACACCGGGCCACGCCATCTGCTTTGGTGCCGCTCGGGGTCAGAGGTCACATTCTCGGGGGAGGGGGGTCGGACGCGGACGCGGGCTGCGCCATTGAAAGATGAAGTGGGCCAGTAGCATTCTTCACTTTCATCTGAAGCGCAGGACAGTGTGTGCGTGTGCGTGTGCGTGTGTGTGTGTGCGTGTGTGTGTGCCCGCCCACCCTGTCAGCTCTGCCCGTCATCAAACTCCCCTCATATCCCGCATCACTGTTATTATGACAGAGACACACGTCAGCCTTTTCAACCAGCCGGTTCCTGTCGGTTCAAAAGGACGGACGGGGGACTGAGTGAGTGGGATATCCTGTTGGATGTACATTAGAGCCGTGGGCTCACCTTCCTCCCACCTCTCCTCTATTGACCCACAGATCTTTATCTCCTGCACATAGTTGGAGCCACACATCAGGGTCTTGGGTCTGGCCTGCTGCACACTGAGTCACTGATGAATGCTTTAGAATCTAGAGAAGGACAGGGAGGCTCTCCTGGCGCTGAGTATACACTGTGTGTAATGTTGTACACTGTGTATAATGTTGTACACTATTTATACAGAAAACTGAGTAAGGACAGTGAGACATTATGTTTGTAAAGAGGGGTTTTTATGAACATCTCAGAGTCACCGTTCAAGTGAAGGGTGCCCCCCGTTCCATATGGACGTGTGTGTGTTTTGTAGAGTAGACAGTGGTTGCGATGTTCCCGTTGCGTTTTGTCTGTACTGTGTCCAATAGTCTGGTGTCCTTATGCCTGTCAGTCAGCCCCCCTCCCACGCTGCCCTCCCGTAACTGGATCCTCCATATATCTCCTCAAGACGGCGGCACGCATAAAACTTAACGATCGCTTCCTCCTTTTGAGACTGCCGCCAAGGCAGTGGAAATACCGTCTCCTGCAGAGAGGGAGAGAGGGCGAGGAGGGAGGTGGAGGGAGGGGGGGGGAGGGAAGTGGGAGAGAGGGGGAGGGAGGTAGAGAGAGGGGGGGAGTAAGGTGGGAAAGGGGGTGAGGAGGGAGGTAGGAGAGAGAGGGGGGGAGGGAAGTGGGAGAGGGGGGCAGGGAGGAGAGAGAGAGGGGCTGACTGTTTGGCCATTCCGGGTCTGGAACTCGGGGGTCAACTCCTCAAAAGCCTGTCTTTTAAAAGAGCAGGCTGTGTTTCAGTAATGTTGTGTGACCAGCAGAAAGTGGATGGGATCCCCGTCCTCCTTTAGACCAAACTTCACACACCAACAGTCCTTGTTGAGAGCTAAAGTCTTGCATTCAGAAAGCGTAGGTGACCTATAATATTCGCCATTTACGCTGATGCTTTTATCCAAAGCGACTTGCATTGCAGTGAGTACATAGATTTTTTTTTATTTAAGTATATATGGTCCATTGGGGAATCGAACCCACAACCGAAGCGTTGTTAGCGCCATGCTCCACCAACTGAGCCACAGAGGACCACTTTCTTTGGTACATTTACTGCCTTTATGACGCAGTGTGTATCTAATGTCCATGGTCCTGTACGTCTATGGAGAGTGTGCTGTGGGAATTGTAGTGTCTTGTCTCCACTACCAGATCAGGAATCAGGAGTCCTGTGAGTCCTCATGATTCATGTACTGGTGTGTGATACTGAGGAAGGTCCATGTCTTTATGTATCGTTGTCTTGTGAATAGTCAGGGACATGATCTCCGGACCAGATCTCTCTCTTTCTCTTTCTCTCTCTCTCCCTCCCCCCCTCTCTCTCTCTCCCTCTCCCCCTCTCTCTCTCCCTCCCCCTCTCCTCCACAGACCAGTCCTACTGGACGAGCTCCTTCGACCGCCTCTCGACCACACGATTCAAACAGCATGGCCCATCAGGCCAAATTACAGGTTGTGTGCAGGATGAATCATTGTCCTCTCTGTTTTCCCTGCTTTTCTGTGGTATCCAGCGTCCTGATATTGTCAGGGCTCCGGTTGGATCTCCCTCAGAGAAGGAAACAAGAAAACCCAACGTTGTCAATATAATTCACAACAGGAAAGCGACTAAATTGACAAGGGGTTGCGGTCGAAAGGGGTCTGGGGTTTTTCCGATGGGGTTTTAAATGCATTTCGAACTAAGGTTTCGCCAAATTTGATTGAACGCAGTATATTGAAACCGAACCAAAACCAATACAAGGCATGGCTCCACGGAACAACGGACACTTTGTCCCGTAGTTCCACACAAAACAAATATTATGAAATGAATCTCCCATATTGAATATTGTATTTGGGTCAGGAGGATATGGCTGATGTGATGTTTGAATGGTACTATGGCGGTTGAGCAGTGTTTTTGGTTATGAAGGGATGTAAATTAGAAAAGGGATATTCCTGCGCAGACTCCGGGTGGATTCCCGAATGGAAGTGAGAGAATTCCGGAGAAGGAGAGTACATTCCTTTGGGAACGCCGTGGTGGCTGGCCAGGAGAGCCGGTTGGCACTGGGGCATGCGGGGGAGAGGGGAGGAGAGGGAGGGGGAGAGAGGGGAGGAAGGGGGGGGGGGGGATGTGGCTGAGGTACCTAAGTAACTGAAGTTCGTGGTTGGATAGCTAGGTTACGATAGCACAGCTGTCCCCATGCATGCTTGACTGAGAACAGAGGCATGCTGTTTTCTGTTGGTTTTCTAAATGGTCCGTACAGTTAAAAGTTAAAATGGATCAGACATGCTATCAAATGCTGCACAAGCATGTTTGCTTTAATATTCAAATAATCAACCTCTACAGTAATTTACCGAAAGTGATCTTTTTTTTCTCTCTTTTTTTTTTTTTTAACGTGTGGGTATACGTCACCTCTACTTCTGTTCCATTATACAGGAAACCATGAGTCTACCACTGGTGATGAAACCACACGTAGTGTAACAACTCTCTGGTCTATATAACAACACAAGCAACGCTGGTACCCTCCATCTCTGAAAGAACACATACATACATAAATATGAAGAGCCCACAGTCTTATATACCCTGTGGTGAAGAGGTGCTTTAGTTCGGGGCGGCACACAGACCCAGACACGTAGCATTTTTAGCTGTGGAACATCAAAACTCTAGACAACTCTATTTAAATAGAGTCTAATCTGAATAGCATCTTCATTTCTCCAGCCGGTTCATTTCTCTCATGGCTTCATGTTGGAGTCTTGTTTTTGGATGTACAGAAGATGCTTAGCTCCCATGGTCTTACTGTAATGAACCTTAGACGAATCAGAGCTGGCCCTCAGCGAAGCGCCACCTACAGGTGCAATAGAACAGGTGTACCTAATAAAGTGGCCGGTGAGTGTAGATTTGGACTTTGGGAATCTGTTTGATGGGTTCATCCATTCATGCAAGCGGGAAGACGAATGAATGGACCTTCATTCCATCACCCAAACTTTCTGTTAATATTGAAATCCTCCCTTCATTCCATCGCCAACGCATTCTGTTCATATTTAAATCCTCCCAAGTCAAAAATGTCACTTGTTTTATTTAGTCAGATTTATTTCTTTAGTTCTAACCTCAGTCAAAACAGTTGTCTCTGCTTTCAGTGTTTTGGCAAAACGCTGTCTCGAAGTTGCTGGCGGAGAAGCAGAGGAAATATTATTTAGTTTTGTTGGGTAACAAGGGTTCAGTCCGTGGTCAGCGAGGCACCTGTGTGGTTGTCAGGTCAACTCCCTTAATTCATGTGAATGAACAATAAGCGATATTGCATTCCATCTGCTTTTTGGCTTGTTGTATAATGGGCTGTTTGGCCTGGAGACGGCGTCTCTGGATGAGATTCATATTCAAATCAAGTCGGACCTATAAAAGCCTATAAAAGCCCTCAGCTCCCCGTTTTAAAATGTGTACCAGTGGGTTCATTAGCTCAAGCTAAGTTTAGAACACAGCGATTCTGCGCCGGTCAGTTTGAATCAGGTGATTCACCCGCAGATGTCGGACTTCAAAGGATACAAGCGTCGGGCGGAACATCACTGTTGTGTTTACGCCTCACTGCGGTTCT
>NC_139676.1:13071929-13106929 GCF_951799395.1 Argentina silus
GAGGCATTTGAAACCATTGCCACATTTTCTCATGTGTTCTTACATGTCTGTGCGTACCGTCAGTGTGTCTGTTGTTGTCTTTGCCGTGATATCTTCTGCTACGGACCGACGCCGGTCTCGACCGTGTCATGTAGCGTGAAGGCCATCTCTGTCTCCGTCTGTGGTTTTGAGTGTCTGTCTCCGTCTGTGGTTTTGAGTGTCTGTCTGAACACCTTGAAGTAGAGGATACTACCACATGGTGTCAAAGAGGAGGGAAAAAAACCCCTGCATAACCGTTCCTCCCACCACTGTGTGTGTGTGTATGTGCGCTCACTCCTGTGTGTGTGTGTGTGTGTGTGTGTGTGTGCGCATGCTCGCTCCTGTGTGTGTGTGTACCCGCGCACGCACCCTGACACTGCCCTGACAGACACACAGTGGAACAGCGGTTTGTCTGTTCAGCAGGCTCGTTGAGACACTGCCTTGGCAGCTACTCAACCCTTTTCTTCAACAACTTCTGAACTACATTTTCCATTTCGGAATCCGAGCCCGAGTCTCTCTCTCTCTCTCTCTCAGGTGAGGTGAGGCATAAGTTGTAACCTGAGCTCGTACTGTAACTCCTGTGGTTGTCTGCTGTGAGTGTTGAGTTCCTCCACTTCACAGCTTCCCGTTATTGTTCTTTGTGATCCACATTCTGCACGTCTGGCCTCTCCGCTATGTGTGGTTTATTCTAAGGCAAGTAGAATTTAAGATAGATAGATCGGTACTTTATTGATCCCCGAGGGGAAAGTAAGGCGCTACAGCAGCTCACATCACAAACAATAGCAATAATAGCAACAAAATAAAGTACAGCGACAGTTGGAAGTGGAGATTTGTGTGCCAGAAGGGAGCGGATGTGCGTACGCTACGCTGTCCTGGGTTTGATTTATCGTTCCGTTTCTTTAGGTCGCGGCTCGATCAGTTCGAGCCTGGGGGAGAACTGAGTTCTAGAATCTGGCTTTTTTCAGCTGGAGGGGTTCGGAGGGGTTTAACACCGTTTGCGAAAGTCCTTTTGTGGGGGGTTTTGTGGTTTTGGGGTGTCTCGCCACTTGTCCTCTGCTTGTCTAGCAGAAGAAGGAGGCAAGGAGAGAGGAAACGAGGAATCAAGGAAAGACGTGGGGGATTCAGCCGCTGTGTGTGTGAATGAAGTCAGTCGCGTTTCCGATGGCTTCACGTGGACGCCAGGGTGTATATTCAGTGGCATATAGATTCATTTTGAATCGAATAGAGCATTGCTCTGTTCAGGACTTCTGAGACAGGTTTCAGCTCTCAGGTTTCAGCTCTCAGGATGTGTGTTAGGGTTGTCAGCTCTGACACCAACATTCACACTCATCTGTGGTGGTGATGATGCTAATGCTACCTTACAGCAGCCACTGCTTGTCAACGAAACCAAGCGATGCTATTGGCCCTAACCTCACTTCACAGGATACTGACAAAATGTCTGTCTGTCTCTCTCTCTGTCTCTCTCTCTCTCTCTCTCTCTCTTGCTCTCCTTCTTCTCCTTTCCCCTTTCTTCAGGGTCAGAGGTCAATCCGAGCCACAGCAACATGTCAGAATCGTCGGTCAAGTCGCCCCACCCCCACCCGCCGCAGGGCAAGGGGGTGCCGCATAGCGCGGACTTCAGCTACGTGGGCATCGATGCCATCCTGGAGCAGATGAGGAGGAAGGCCATGAAGCAGGGCTTCGAGCTCAACATCATGGTCGTGGGTGAGTGGACACAGGACAGACATGTGAACAGACACACACACACAGACAGACAGACATGTACAACCTTCTGAGCTAAACACCATGTTTGTAGATTGGTTCTCCTGAAGGCAGATGCGCACACACACACACACACACACACACACACACACCTCCCCCTGCTGAGCAGATAGAGACCTACTTTTTACACTACAAAAACATCTCTCCTCAGCTATCCTTTGATGAGGCTTTCAAAAAGAAGAAAGGAAACTAGACTTGTTCTCCCCCAAGTACTCTGTTGACAATTACCCCGTATGGAGCCCCAATGGGAAGTGAAGCCCTTACCACTGTGCCCCTTAAATATGGGTATGAATAGTTACATGCGTTCCTCACTTGATAGAAAGGAGCTGTCAGGTAAGGTGAATAGGGGGGAGGGGGGGGGGGGGGGAGATAATGATGCCTATTACTCTGACAAGCTCAAGCACACTCTCCTCAAACGTACTAGGTCTCCTTGTGATGCACTCCTGTTAAGGGAACATCAACAGAGGGCCAATTAAATACCACCACCAAGTCTGCACCTCTTCTTCAAACACACACACACACGCAAATATAAACATGCAAACACTTATAACACAAATATGAACAGACACACTGAGAGATCAATGTTGACACACACTCAGAGAGACACAACGGGGCCTCATAAATCCAGCCTTTTAATTTCATTTAATAATACGTGTGTGTGTGTGTGTGTCTGTCCGAATGGCGCGGTGTGTGTCCTCTTGGAGCCCCAGGCTAAGGAAAGGATAGGCCTATAAGGATGTAGTTAAATCCCTATACAGCGTTTTACCACACAACACTCAGAAGAGATTTATTCTACAAAGAGCTGCTGACAGACCTCTGGAGAGTCCCGGTGCAGATGAGAGATTCCTCAGGGTAGTTATGTTTGCCTGGTGGTGGTGTGGTGCAATCTGCCTCCTGTGGGATCATGTTGTGTATATACACACACACACACACACAAAAACACACACACACACACACAAAAAACACACATACACACAAAAACACACACAAAAACACACATACACACAAAAACACACACACACACACACACAAAAACACACACAACTAGATGGAATGTCATTGTACTGAGGAGAGGTTGGATCCCAGAATGTGACAGCCAGTGATTTGAGAGTGATGCATCAGTTAGACTGGTATGAAATGGACTGGTTTTCTATTGTCAAGACAGTTGTGTGTGTTATTGTCAGACCAGTGCAGTGTTTTCACCAGGCTAGTTTAATGTCTAAACCATTAGATTGTACCTTGTTTGTAGGTTTGTGACCCAGAGCGAGGCGATCTGCTGTCTCCTGGTCTTTGTCTCAGATAGGAATAACAGTCTCCATTGTGTTTCTTGGCTAAGCGTGCTGCAGTGTAACATTACAGCACAAACATGCACCCACCTGTGTGTGTGTGTGTGTGTGTGTGTGTGTGTGTGTGTGTGTGTGTGTTATAAAGTTATACCTGTAGGAGATATTAGGTGATATAATGCCTGGGTATGTTGTGCAATGACACTCATGCATAGACTAGTGGATATGTGATCTGTACATGACAATGCATGGTTACGATAGGGTGTGTGCGCAAGTGCGTCTGCATCTGTGTGTGTGACCAGGCTTCTAACCCTCCTGTGTGTGTGTGTGTGTGTGTGTGTGTGTGTGTGTGTGTGTGTGTGTGTGTGTGTGTGTGTGTGTGTGTGTGTGTGTGTGTGTGTGTGTGTGTGTGTGTGTGTGTGTGTGTGTGTGTGTGTGTGTGTGTGTGTGTGTGTGTGTGTGTGTGTCTCCATGGCTATCTTTATGCAGGAGAATAACAATGCGCCTGATTAAGATTCTGATCATCAGGATTCTGATCATCAGGATTCTGATCATCGAGATTCTGATCATCAGGATTCTGATCATCGAGAGCGCACACCTGCATAACTGTTAGAGATGTATGATTCACGTGTGCATCAATTTGTACACACTTGCATCAGTCTATACGTGTGCAGATAGCATGTGCACTTCTACACAGCAGCCACACATGTCATCTAACGCCCGTGACAACACAAACAACACGTGTGTGTGTGCGTGTGTGTGTGTGCGTGTCAAGGCCACAACAGCTCCTCGGGGTACTCCTAGCCGCAGTGTGCCTCCCAAGTGAGAACGAAAGTCAGCTAGAATAAGTGCAGAAAGTTACTTCAGCCGGAAAAACGGGCTGTGAAATGCTGCTGGGGCGGGGAGCCGGGGCGGCGACATAAATACTGAGTCCTCAGGCGCAGGGACAGCGCTGCCCGTCCCTCTCTAAAGGCTGTGTGCATGAAAGGTCAGCGGTGCTGCAGAGGCCCTAGAGGGTCCCTCTCTGAGATGTATTACCCTAATCCTAGTGTGTGTGTGTGTGTGTGTGTGTGTGTGTGTGTGTGTGTGTGTGTGTGGTTGCCCTATGCCCTACAGCACTGTCCCACTGTGTGTGTGTGAAGGGCAGTCTAGGTGGTAGAGCTGTGTGTGTGTGTGTGTGTGTGTGTGTGTGTGTGTGTGTGTGTGTGTGTAACGTAGATGGAGGGAATGTAGGAAGAAACAGAAGGGCCTTTGTGGATGCTGGTGCATTGTGTGTGTGGTCAGTCCGTCTGCCCCCTGAGAACCCCACAGCAGCTGGGCTGACCCCTACAGCTGTCCTGCTGCAGTCAGGAAGCACACACACACACACACACACACACTAGACTCATACATTAGGACGTGTGTGGTGTCTCTGCAGAGGGTCAGACCAAGAGAGCCATTGTCCAATGACATCAGGTTAGAGGAACATCATACTGTTGACTGATGAAAGCCCTTTTGTTTGTGAGTGTGAGTGTGTGTAGGTGTGTGCGTGTGTGCAAGCGCGTCTCCATCCGTGTGTGTGACCAGGCTTCTAACCCTCGTGTGTGTGTGTGTGTCTTGCAGGGCAGAGTGGCCTGGGGAAGTCCACCCTGATGAACACACTGTTCAAGTCCAAGGTGAGCCGCAAGTCTGTGGGTCCCGCCGCTGAGGAGAGGATCCCCAAGACCATCGAGATCAAGTCCATCAGTCACGGTAAACACACACACACACACACACACACACACACACTTGAGATGTGCTGTAAACATATACTGCCATAGTCATACAAGTATTACTAAATAATACTTACTAAATATTACTAAGTATACTTATATTACTGAATATATATTTCTGAATATATCTGATGGCGTCTTTGTTGCACATTGCATATGCTGTGCAGCCTTCTGTGTAACTGTGTCAGTAATGTAATATGAACCAATGATCTCTCTCTCTCTCTCTCTCTCTCTCTCTCTCTCTCTCTCTCTCCCTCCCTCCCTCTCTCCCCCTCTCCCTCTCTCTCTCCCTCTCTCTCTCCCTCTCTCTCTCTCTCTCTCTCATCCCTCTCTCCCTCTCCAGACATTGAGGAGAAGGGTGTGAGGATGAAACTAACGGTAATCGACACCCCCGGCTTTGGGGACCAGATCAACAATGAGAACTGGTGAGTGAGTAGTTTTTGTACCCAGACCTCACGATGAAAGCGGATACGTCTCCGCCTGTCTGTGAACTCAGTTTCCCATCATCCTCCATCCTCTGCAGCTGGCAGCCAATCATGAAGTTCATCAATGACCAGTATGAGCAGTACCTGCAGGAGGAGATCAACATCAACAGGAAGAAGAGGATCCCAGACTCACGCGTCCACTGCTGCATATACTTCATACCGCCTACAGGACACTGGTAAACACACACACACACACACATACGGTATGCATGCATACAGACACACACATACTGTATGCATACAGACACACACACACACATACGGTATGCATGCATACAGACACACACACACGCACATGCGCACACACACGCACGTGCACACTTCAATGCATACACTCACACACACATACCCTCCAGTCATCCTATGGCCCCAGTCTGGTTTCCTCCCACACCTGTTGAGAAGCCTGTGGGAATCTCCCCTGACCCTTTGTCTGTCTGTCTGTCTGTCTGTCTGTCTGGGGATCGTAACCACATCCTCTTTAGCCCCCTCCCCCTCCCTCCCCTCCTCAGTCGACCACATGCGGAACTCATCCTGTCCACAGAGACACAGACAGTATCGCTTTGGGACTCAGGTTTCACAAAGACTCCTTTCACTCCAGTAAGCAGACCTGCCGACCAGGTGGAGCAGGGAGCGGTAGGGAAACCAAGACCACCAGCACGACAAGTCCTTTACTGGCATTGACTTCCTATGCTAATGTTTGCACACAGCAGGTATGAATGGTGCCCTTAACAGTCACCAGGGAGCGGTTTGAAAGGCACAGAAACGGCAGAGAGAGGCAACATTGATAGTATAGGATTCAGCATATTAGCGTGAGCTAAGAACAAAGAGTGCTGCTGTAGAAAACCAAGATGGCCAACTACCATCTGTGTCCTGCTCGTGGGCCCGGCTACCAGCAGGTAGCCTCTTGTTAAACACCAAGGTGGTGGATGTTTGTTTAATTTTCCAGATGTTTTGCTCAGACGCACATGTCAGAGGTCTATTTTAATACCCACCACATTGCATCCCTGCTGCTCTGGCAGTGATTTGGCAAATTTGCTTCTTATTCAAGTCTGCAGTGAGTTAGATGATGGTGTCCTTGTGTGCCCCTGGTGGGTTGGCCCTGTGACACACACACACACACCACACATATCTCAGTCATGTGTCATGACTGCATCCTCTTCTGTCTCTCATCTGCCCCCCTCCTAATTCCTTGATCTGCAGTTGTCCTCTCCAGAAATCCTCTCAAGTGAAGTGTGTGTGTGTGAGAGTGTGTGTGAGTGTGTGTGTGTACCGTGTCCGACGGTTTGACACGTCCCTCATCTCCTCATCATGTCTCCACAACAGCTGCTGCTGCTGGTGTGTGTGTGTGTGTGTGTGTGGCTGTATTACTATGTGTGTATTGACTGTGTGTGTGTGTGTGTGTGTGTGTGTGTGTGTGTGTATGGCAGGCAGTTGTACAGTCAGTGCCATGTCCAGACCCCCTTATCACACAAAACAAGTCCTTCCTCTCTCTTGCTCTCCTTCTAAAAGACAAACATGCCTCTCTCCCTGCCAACAGCCCCCCATTGGCCTCCCTCCCACTTAGCTTCAATTGCCCCCTCCAAACAGCCTCTCTTGGAAGCTCCCACCACCTGTCCCCTCTAAGGCCCTCTTATTCAGGCCCGGGAACGGGGGTGGGGGGGTGGGGGGGTGGGGAGGGAGGAGGGGGGAGGGGGGAGGGGGGAGGGGTATCTTCCTTACTGCCACCCAGAGACTTCAGGCCAGGACTACAAAGAAGAAGTCAAACCCTCTACACACTGTGGAGCTGTAAGCTGCAACCTGACACTCTGGTAGAGAACACCACACACACACACACACACACAGACCTACACACCGAACAGACACACACACACACAACACAACACACGCACACACAGAACACAACACACACACAGTCAATACACACATAGTAATACAGCCACACACACACACAACACACGCACACACACACACAGAGAAAACAACACAACACACACACACACACAGTGAAAACAGATGGGCTGCAGGGGTGGCGAGGGACTAGGTTAGCCGTGTCGCTAACACCGTTGCAGAGGGTTAACAGGATAAAACACCGCTGTTCTCACGTTCTATAAGCACCGTCCGTCTCCCGTACCGTAGGTCCCGGGGGTGGACCCTGGCTCAGAGAAGGTTCTGGAACGACTCTTCCCCGAAAACCCAAAGGCTCCCATTCTTCTTCTTCTCCTTCTTTTTTTTTCTTCTTTTTCCCCTTGCTTTTTCAGCACTCATTTCTTTCACAAATAACCGCTCTTGGGCTGAGGTTTGAAAAGTCGGGCCTGTAACCAATTAGGCAGACGCTATGCCAGAGCCATGTTGCTGCCCGGGCCTGTGTGTCGGTGCCATATGGCCTTGATAATGAAGAAATCACAGGCAGGAAAATGATTAGACAGACACTGCACTGAATATTCAGTAACACTGGTAGCCCCCACGCTGCCAAATCATAGTGGAGATATATCATATTTTATCATAACCAATGGTTGTGGTTTTTCGTTTGAGTTTTGAGGCATAACAACTGCTATTTTGAATTTATTACTGTGTTCTACAGTACATGTCAGCAATTTGCTCCAAGGTTTCTTGAGTAGTTTGAGTGGGTTTTTCGATAAATATATTCAATGGAAGTTAATGCAGTCCTGACATGGCGGCCATTTTTGACTTAGTGGATGACCGCACTTCCCCTCCCCTCGAGGCTGTCCTCCTGTTGCCCGACGACGGACGTCTTCCTGAGAACCACCATTAGATTACTGATAATGTTGCACTTAGGGGTGGTTTCAGAGGCGTCAGAGAAGGAGGAAAGGAGAAGAGGGGGTGTCTGTAGAGAGCGGTCACCCCTCTCCCTCTGCTTGGTAGCTTCCATCTGACCTGAGCCGCTGTCAGAGAGTCAGAGTGTGTGTGTGTGTGTGTGTGTGTGTGTGTGTGTGTGTGTGCCCATATGTGTGTGTGTGTGTGTGTGTGTGTGCCCATATGTGTGTGTGTGTGTGTGTGTGCCCATATGTGTGTGTGTGTGTGTGTGCCCATATGTGTGTGGGCGGTCATCTGTGGGCATCTGCTTATGCGTGTGTTCTTATGCATGCATTACAGCATGCGTACATATGTTGAGTGTGAGTATGCGTGTGTGTGTGTGTGCGCTGACCCGTGTGTGATTCACGTGTGCATCAATTTGTACACGCTTGCATCTGTCCGCCTATATACGTGTGCAGTAGCATGTGCACAGCCACACACACACACATCATCTAACGTGTGGTAGTGCATACAACATGTATGTGCGTGTGTGTCGCGGTCACAACTGCTCTCTCTCTCTCCCTCTCTCTCCTCCTCTCTCTCTCCCTCTCTCCTCCTCTCTCTCTCCCTCTCTCCTCCTCCCTCTCTCTCTCTCTCTCCTTCCTCTCCTCCTCTCTCTCTCTCTCTCTCCTTCTCTCTCTCCCTCTCTCTCCTCCTCCCTCCTCTCCATCCCTCCCTCTCCCCGTCCCTTGGCGTGCGTTGGGACGTGTGTGTCATGGTATGTAATAATATATAGTAATATATGCCATTTAGCTGACGCTTTTATCCAAAGCGACTTACATTGTAGTGAGTGCATACATACATTTTTCAGTATATATGGTCCCAGTGGAAATCAAACCCACAACCTAAGCGTTGTTAGCGCCATGCTCCACCAACTGAGCCACAGAGGACCGTGGCCATGCGGCCATGTGTGGGTCTCCATCTCTGGAGGCGGTGGTCCAGCTCCAGCTCCAGCAGGCCTGGGCTAATTGGAGAGAAGAGAGGAACATGGAGAACCATCTGGAGGAAAAACCAGAGGCATTGCTGCCAGCCAAGCTGTCCTCCTCTGATGGATGGATGGATGCAGGGATGGATGGATGCAGGGATGGATGCAGGGATGGATGCAGGGATGGATGCAGGGAGGGAGGGAGGGAGTGTGGTCCTCTGTGGCTCAGTCGGTAGAGCATGGTGCTAACAACGCTTCGGCTGTGGGTTCGATTCCCACTGGGGCCATACGTACTGAGAAATGTGTGCACTCCACTGCGTCAGCTGAATGGAGGGAGGGAGGGAGCAAGGGACAGAGAGTGACAGCAGATCCTGTTTTAAAGAGTGCAGTGGACTTACAGAACCTACACACACGCACACACACAATACTTCTTCTGTGTTCGTATGAGAATGAGGTTGTTGGGTGAACTATCCCTTTAAACCACATGTAGCCTCCAGCACCAACCCTGAAGAATATCTCTGGACCACTATTGTCTTTGTCTTTTAGCCGTCATGTTTTAATTTAATTTCTTTGCGGCGTTTGGCATATTGTTGACCATGGAAAGAGGTTGTGTGTTTTGTCTTTGTATTGATGTCCGTGAGTTTTAGCTCATTACATTTCTCCCAATCCGATCAGATCGTGAATGAATAGAGCAGGATTGCCCCCTAGTGGTGGCTTTGTGTCATGCCATCCATGTCAGGAAGGTCAAGTGGATGTGGTATTTATTGATTATGCTCTACCTACTTCTATGGACTTTATCATACAAATCAAAAAATCTCTCTTTATTCTTGAAATTCCTTTTTTTCACGTATCATTATTAATCTACTGTGATATATTATATCATAACTTTTATATTGCCCCTCAGAATGTTCTACCAAGGTCAATCTAACCTGGAGTACTTCGATCTACTTTATCATACAAATCAAAGACAAAGACTCCTTTTATTCTTGAAATTCCTTTTTTTTCACATATGATCATGAATCTTCTCCAATAATTTTAGACCATTGTATCATAACTTTTATATTGCCCCTCAGAATGTTCTACCAAGGTCAACCTCACCTGGAGAAAGATCTTTTGTGGTCCTCTGTGGCTCAGTTGGTAGAGCATGTCACTAACAACACTTAGATTGTGGGTTTGATTCCCGCTGGGACCATATATACAGAAAAATGTATGCACTCACTGCAATGCAAGTCGCTTTGGATAAAAGCGTCAGCTGAATGGGGCATATTATCTGTCTGTTGACCCCATGGTGTTCCTGTCTGTCCTCTCCCTCCCCCGTTCCTCTCCTCCAGCCTGAGGCCCCTGGATGTGGAGTTCATGAGGCGTCTGAGCAAAGTGGTCAACATCGTCCCCGTCATTGCCAAGGCTGACACTCTGACCCTGGAGGAGAGGGACTTCTTCAAACAGAAGGTGAGAGGTGTGTGTGTGTGTGTGTGTGTGTGTGTGTGTTTTTTTTTGTGTCTGTCTGTGTGTGCATGCGCGTGCATGTGTGTGTGTGTGTGTGTGTGTGTGTGTGTGTGTGCATGCGCGTGCGTGTGTGTGTGTGTTTTGTGTGTGCTTATGCGCGCGTGGTATTGTATATACAGTCCATGTACAGTACCATCTGCAGGTTTGCTTTGACACGACTCCTGCCTGATCTACGACAACCCAGATGGGTCCAGCGGCCGGTCTTCCCAGCAGGTTAAAGAGAGGCTAACATCACACACAAACACACACACACACACACACACACACACTGGCTGGCTGGCTGGCTGGCTGGCTGTGTCGGCTGTAAGGCCCTGCCAGGCATCACAAACAGAGTACCATCTGGATAAACCGCTCACCGTGCCCGGGCCTGGAACTGCGGGACGCACAGCTAGAGCGTTCCGCAAGTCATGTTCTGCCCAGACCGGAGCGTTTACGAAGGATTTATTTATTTACAGTCTTCCGTATTCCAACTTTTCCTTCAAACCACACAGAGGCACTGGCATTCGGCTGCAGCCCTGATGCCAGCATGCTGTATCAGGCGGGCCTGTCATTAACAAGGAATCATTCGGTTCAGACGACCACAAAGGTTGCAGAGGCTGCTCGTGGTGTTTCCCAAAGCCATATATATATATATAGCCATAGGGCATATAAAAGGCCATGTATGCCCATGTATGTAAACATATATATCTCTAAGTATATGCCTTTGGTGTTTCCAGTTTGAGGTTGTCAAACTGTTACCTACTGTATGTATGGAGGCCACATCTGTTGGTGGAAACCTCCGGTACATCTCCTCTCTGCCTGCCTCCATAGAAATAGCTTTCTCTGCATGTGTCTTCTGCACCACACCAGATGGATACGTTTCAGTACCTGCTTGGCTCAGTCTTGAAAGGCCTCATCCCCCCCCCCCTCTCGTTTCCTGTGTGTGCTTCTGTTGTGGTTGGGGGTGGGGGGAGGGGGGGGGGAGAGGGGGGTGGTCCTCGCTTGCTTGCTCTGGCATCCTGCGACATGTCTTTATTAATCCTGGAGAGAAGGAAACACGCTGGGCGTCTTGGCTACCGTTTCCCCCGGCAACGTCCAATAAGAACAAAACAAGACGGGGGGGAGCGGCGGGGGACTCATCTTAAACGGGCCCGGCGAGATGGGAAGTTGTGTGGAGCTTGTAACTCTGGGGTTGTTTTGGTTGGCCACACGCGCGGTGTACGACCCTGAGTTTGTGATTTTAACTCTTTTTTTTTGTGCCGTTCTCCTGCAGCATTTGACATGCGAACGGAACAAGGGAAGGTTTTATTAGAGGTCGCCTGCCCTCCCTGTGTCCCGGGCAGCTGTGCGCCTCTGTTTCACTTCCCCCCTCGACGGCTGTTGATGTGGCTTTTGTTGAGTTTGAGTCGGTTTGCTTCCTATAATGTCCCGAGCAAGGCTGAGAAAAAAGCTCCAAGGCATAAACATTGAAGAACGTCGAAGAGTGAAAAATAAACGCGTTTCTCTTTGATCATCCACCAAGTGGAAATCGTCAGAGCGGTAATCGTGAGAGGAGCGGCCATTCATTTAAAGTCCATCACTGGCAGGAGCCTGTCTTGTCCATCTGTCTCTCTCCGGGTTCCCGTCATTATAAAGACATAGAGAGAGGGAGAAAAGGGGAGGGGGAGCCATTTTGAAAAGCCGCTGTGTCTGGGTGTGTTTGTCTAATGGTGGTTAACCCTCCATGTTAGGAAGATTATAGGAACCGTTCAGTGTCAACACCAGTCTGAGCACCATGATGGAGTGTTTATGGCCGAGCTCAAGTGAGCTACGGTCCAATTGTACTCGGTGTTGGGACTATTCTCCCACATCCCTTCCCTTCCTCTGTCTGTGTGTGTGTGTGTATGTGCGTGTGTGTGTCTGTGTGTGTCTGTGTCTGTGTGTGTGTGTGTCTGTGTGTCTGTGTGTGAGAGTGTGTGTGTATGTGTGTGTGTGTGTCTGTATGTGCGTGTGTGTATGTGCGTGTGTGTGTGTGCACGCTCAGGGTTCCTGTTCTGTGAGAGATGACTGGATGACTCAGAAGACATGGCCACTTTATCAAACTCCAGCTTCGTCCTGACTCTAATGTCTATGATATGATATTGTGACCGTGTCGTACTGTAAACGTTGACGTGTGTGTGTTTTGTTTGGTTTTGTGTCGTACTGTAGACGTTGACGTGTGTGTTTTGTTTGGTTTTGTGTCGTACTGTAGACGTTGACGTGTGTGTGTTTTGTTTGGTTTTGTGTCGTACTGTAGACGTTGACGTGTGTGTGTGTGTGTTTTGTTTGGTTTTGTGTGTGTGTTTAGATCAGGGAAGAGCTGCGAGCCAATGGGATCGACGTCTACCCCCAGAAGGAGTTTGACGAGGACGCAGACGATAGGATGATCAACGAGAAGATCAGGGTGAGTTGTCGTCAAATGTCCTGGAAAAAAAGTCCAACACACGTGGTCTTATAACAAATCAGTACAGGTTCTTAACTGTGTGTGTGTGTGTTTGTGTGGCCCTCTCAGGAGATGATCCCTTTTGCTGTGGTGGGGAGCGACCAGGAGTACCAAGTCAATGGAAAGAAACTCCTGGGGAGGAAAACAAAATGGGGCACCATAGAAGGTAAACACATACAGTACATACACTCATTCTCTTTCTCACAGACACACACACCTACAAACTATATATATATATATATATATATATATATCCCCTGGAAAACGGATAATTGGATCTTACACACACCCACACACACAGATTTGCCATTGCCTCGCTGCACAGTGAAGTGGATCAAACGTACTTATGATGTTCCTGCTGCCGGCACATGTTTCAGTCCCGCCAGCTGATTGAAGCCTCTTGTCGATGGGCTCAGAGAGTATCTGGTTTCTCATGTCCACATTTCTCTGTCTGCTGTGGTTACATAGATTTAAGAGTCACTGTCTCGGGGATAGGATTTACAGAGCTGTCTGTGTCCATGACATGATGGGAGGAAACGTGTGCAGTGCGCACACACACACACACACACACACACACACAGTCAATAGACACATGGTAATACACACACACACACACACACACAGTCAATACACACACACAGTCAATACACACATAGTAATACAGCCACACACACACACACACACACACACACACACACAATAACTTCAGTGTTTACGTTTTCTGGACGGCACTGAGTGCTCCTCTCACTGCCAAGAAAGGGGTCACGGCGGGGAAGTGTCCTTGTCTCACCCGCGAGGAGGTTTGAGGGTTGGGGGGGGGGGGGGGGTCTGTCTCGGGGAGTAGGGAAGGGTGGGAAGGGCAAACAGGAGAGAGGGGGAGGTCTAGAGAGAGAGGAGGAGAGGAATGTCACAGCATCTGCTCACTGGCTCCCTCCCAGAGTTCACCTGGCCTCTCTTGGCCCGTAATGAATGCTCTAATGCTTCTGTAGCTTTACACACACACACATACTACACACACTCTACACACTGTACACACGACACACACTCTACACACACGACACACACTCTACACACACTCTGGAGCTGAAGTTTAGTACACCTCTGTTCTCCTGTTGTGAGTTCTGCTCAACGAACCATGGTTGACAACCACTAAGCGTAGCACCGCTAAGTTCCTGTCCTGCTCACAAAAGTGTGTGTGTGTGTGTGTGTGTGTGTGTGTGTGTGTGTGTAGGCAGGCTATGTGAGAATGTGTGAGTGACAGATGCCTTTTTCTCTGGCTGAAGGAACAATGGCTTCATTCTAGCCCAGCCAGGCAGTGTGAGAGAGAGGGATGGAGAGAGGGAGCGAGGGAGGGAGGGAGAGGAAGAGAACTGCTGGGCATGTCTGCACCGCCACCATAAATTAGGCCACGGAGGCCTGTGGGCCCTTAGTTCTCACAAGCAGGATCTCTCTCTCTCTCTCTCTCTCTCTCTCTCTCTCTCTCTCTCTCTCTCTCTCTCTCTCTCTCTCTCTCTCTCTCTCTCTCTCTCTATATATATATATATATATATATATATATATATATATATATATGTATGTGTATATATATATATATATCTCTCTCTCTCTCTCTCTGTCTCTCTCTTTCTCTCTCTCTCTCTCTGTGTCTCTCTCTCTGTCTCTCTCTTTCTCCATTATCCCAATTATTCTTGTTCTTGTTCACTTTCTCACACTCTGCTCTCATTCTGACTCCTTTTTTCCAACTTCTTCAAATGTCCCAGTGGTGCCGGGGTCAAGTGCATTACTCACATGTTTGCACAAATATACTATTGGCATCAAGGCATGATTTATTTGTGCATGTCTCTGTTTACAATATCTACATCCACTGCATTGATCTATTCATCTGCTGAAACTTACTAAGCAAGGAAGAATTCACAATAAGAATGACTGTGTGTGTCTATTTAGGCTCAGTCTTGCTGTTTCAAATGTGCAGAGAGAATAGCTTGGTTTTAAGACTAGGAGGGACCCACCACTAATCAACACACCGCAGTCAGAGTGGTTACACACACACACACACACACACACACACACACACACACACACACACACACACACACCCACCCACCCACCCACCCTCCCTCCCTCCCTCCCTTGTGCTCAAATAGAATGTAATTTCCTGCCCTGGGAATTTCAAAGTGTCACATAAATAGCATTCCTTTTTTTAATTTGTGGACTTGACACAATCTATAATTCATACACGTGTTTGGACCCATTGGAGGCTACCACAAATTGTCATGGAGAGTTTGTTAAACTGTCTCCCTCCCTTTCTTCCTCGAAGGGGACTGAGATATATTAAATTGCGTGTAATGGTAGAGGGGGGGGGGGGTTGTTATCTTGACTTAAGAAAATTGCTGCAGATGTCAAGTTAAATGGCGTCCTTGACCTGTCTTTAGCACAGCACTGCCATCTTCTGGTGGAGCGTGGGATAACACATCTTTGAATTTCCACTGATGAATAGAATGCATGGTCTGAGTGGGTGGGTGAGGGGTTTTAAAGGGAAAACTCAAGACATAAACTTGGACAGAATGGTTGCGTCTGAGTATTTTGACCAGCCGTTGACACAAGAAAGTGTAACTGAAGGCTCTTGTCTCTCTTTCCAGTTGAGAACATTGCACACTGTGAGTTTGCCTACCTGAGAGACCTTCTCATCAGGTGAGTTCCCCTGTTCCCTTCACCTTTCAGTATCAATATTTAGAATCTTGTATTACATTCATGAGGAAAAGAAAGTGACTAAGTTGCTGATGGTTAATTGTATATCTGTTCTCTCTCTCTTTCTCTCTCTCTTTCTCTCTTCCCTCTCCCCCCCCCCCCTCCCCCTCCCTCTCTCTCTCAGGACCCACATGCAGAACATCAAAGACATCACCGGTAGCATCCACTATGAGGTGTATCGCGTCCGCAGGCTCAATGAGAGCAATGGCCAGCCCACCGCCCCCCAACCCAACGGCCAGCTCACCGCCCCCCAACCCAATGGCCAGATCACCGCACTGCCCAACACACAGGCCAACGGGGTGGCCACCGAGCACGAAGTCTTGTCCCACGAGATGTAGACATCTGAGCACACACACACACACTCTCTCACACACACACACACACACACACACACACACACACACACACACACACTGTGAGAACATTGTGAGAAGTCGTCCCCATTCTAACTGGCAGTGACCTACCATTCACACACTGCGAAAGCACACACTCATGAGAGCATACTAATTACAACCATTCTCACATGACCAACTGCCAAACACACACACAGCTTTTCAGTTTCCTAGAAGTTGTAGCTAGGAGCCTTAAAGCAAATAATCAAGTGTTTCCCCTTTGAAGATCGGATCCCAGAACGATAGCATACGTATTCAGACCATTATTTTTTCTAGACAGGCGGTGAAGGCTTTGACAAGGAGTTTGAACAGTGCAGTCCACATGTGTTTGAGGGAGGGAATGTGCTTTTAGAGGCTCCATACAGTTCAAATGAAGTCATCGTCAGATAATTGATTAGATAAACTAGGAGGAGTACATTGAAATGACCTGGTCTACATTGTGTCGTGCTGTGTAGTGTTGTGTAGATATAGGTGGATTAGTGGGGTTTAGGTTCTGTAGTATTTGAGGCTGGGGCGGGGCGGGGGGGTGGGGGGGGGGGGATTAGACCTGGGTTCAAATTGTATTTGAAATAATTTAAAAATACTTAGCTTGATTGAGTTTGCCTGGCACAATTGAACCAATGAAATAGTCCCAAAAAGTACAAACCCCGCCCGTCTGGCACTGACGGCAGGCTCGAGCAGAAGCTGAAGTATTTCCCAGACGTTTGGACCCAGGTCTAGGGGGGAGAGTATTTCCCAGACGTCTGGACCCAGGTCTAGGGGGGAGAGTATTTCCCAGACGTCTGGACCCAGGTCTAGGGGGAGAGTATTTCCCAGACGTTTGGACCCAGGTCTAGGGGGGAGAGATGACACATCTGCACTGCCCCAGTAGAGCGCAATGCAGTGTGGAGCAGCGTGGAAAATGAACCCTTTTACCATTGTGTTTTCGATATGTTATAAAGACCTCTTTGCCAAAAAAAAACAATATCTGTCTACCAATAATGCCAATGTTTTGTAATGTTGTGTTTGCATTCGGCTCAATCGTACAGTACATTTTTACATGCCGCATTTATTGTTATTATATTATTGTGTTTATTGTTTATTACGCGGATGGGGGGGTGTTGTAGAGGGAATGCATTATTGGTTTTCCTTATATGCTCTCTATCCCTTCTGTAAACCAAATAAATGTCCTTTCTGTTCTAAAGAGAAGCAACTATATAGAATTGATTTTATGAATAGGTATTTATGTATGCGTATTACGTTAGGAGGTATTACACAATAATCGTAACCCGCTTTCAGTTTAGTTTAACGGTATTTCGATTTAACGGTATTTCAACCGGTGAGCCTCCGACACTCTTACGGTTAACTCGCCCAGTATCAGAGAGTATACAGCAGGTATTGAGTGTGTACCAGTAGTTCTATTCTTCGCCCTTACACAAGACTTTGATACTCTGTAGGCTATTTACAGGTAGGTCATTGTCCATATCAGTGTCCCTCTATCGTCAACTGCTGAAGTAGATTAGATGGGGTGTCTGAGATTGTAGTACTATTTCTGATCGACTCATTGATAGTCCATATCTATTCACATTCTTACCGTGTCATATCATTGGAAGGGATACAATCTCCTTATACTGGACTGGAAACCTCTGCCAGCTGTTATACGCCACCTGATATGTCAATGTTTTGAGTGGGCTCTGTCTTTGTGGATGTGCAGAATAGGTCTACATGAAGGTAGGTAGCTAGGCAGGCCTTTCCTTTCCCAATCTGTTCCTGTTGTAGTTGATTTATAACTCCCCGATATAGCCTTACTAAACATTTGTTCCAAGTCATTCATAGACGAGTGTCATTCATACTCCCAATCAATTTGCTTTACCCCAAAAACCAATGGACAGATGTCATAACCAAGATGAATATACAGTAACTTGTCTCTATGGTGAAAATGACTAAAAGGTATGTTTACTGTTGTATAGTTATTGTGTAATTTGTTATGGTATTATAGAATAAGGTTTATCTTTGATATGCTATCTCGAAGAAATAAAGATCGATATTTTTATTGTTTACAATTTATTATGTCTTGATTGCCAAAATGGTTTGGACAAGTGCAGATCACGCATGCTTCCGAACACATCACAGTATATATTAATTTCATACAGAAGTAAAACCTATACTACTAATTAATCGATCAAGCTCACCGATGCAGCTCATCCTCTCTCAACCAATCACAGGATCCCATTTCTTACCCACACGCAAATTGGCATCTGAGTCAAAACCGCGCAAAAATGACTTTCTTTGGTGAACTATTGATTCTTCCAGCGTTTGCCACTGTTAATGGCTTGGCATCAAAGTTGTTATTTTTTGGAAGTGTCTTACCTAACTTTGCAAAGTCAAAGTCAAAATAAAAGATAGTCACGGGGCGCGAGGAAAGACCGCACGTGGAGGTAAACAAAACAAAACTAAAGCCTTCCTTCATTTCTGTCGCATAAAGACACCGTCTGACGAACGGAATATCATTGTAATAAAAGGTAAAATGTAATTCATTATTCGTTATGAAAACATTTCGGTTTTGAAAGTCGGTCGAAAATGTTTTCTAGACATGTACAAAGAGAAGACAGCCAAGTAGAACAGCTTTATTAACGTCCCATTAGGTGTCACAGTTCTGACAAACCTGCGAACATCAACCAGCCCATGACGGACCTGGCCTGACCTGTGGCGAAGCAACACCTAACAGACAGCTTCACACCCTCACAGGGCATCCTGCAGGGTCACATAGCTGGCCACCTCTGGCATTAACGGCTTCTCGTCACCTCCTTCTCAGAGGCCATTAACACGCTGTTGGTGTGAAACTGGACGGCCAGAACGTGATTAGAGGTCAGTCCTGACACCTTCACCCAGTCTTTCCCTGCCACCCCCCTAGGCTAGCTGTGTCTGACATGGAAGCTGAGGTGGTTGAACCTCTCTACAGCATCAGGAGGCCGTTGGTGGTGGAGATGAAGGACACGAGGTGAGACACGGGTAAGACTAGTTGTACACACTCCGTCCTTCCCACTCCTGGTGAACGAATGATGTGGTTGTGACCCATTTGGAATAAACAGCATTCAAGTATAATTGAATGCATAATAGCATATAATATCAGCAATGGCACAATTAATCAACGGTCAGTTCATCCTCCATCCACTGATTCAGTGGCCCTTTCTCAGTTGTTAGAAAAACATGATTCCTCGCGTCCTCTCCTCCGTCCTTCACTCGCTTCCTACTGGACACACATTGGAGGAGAAGATCTCGGTTCCTCCCCTTAGATCTTCTCCTCCAATGCTTTTTGAGAAGCAGTGAGCGGAGGATGCGAGGAAAGGATGCAAGGAATCATATTTCTAACAATTGAGAAAGGACCAATGTCTCATACACCGTTGGTTACTATGCTTTAAAGAAAAGTGTTTCAAACAGAAAATAATTCCTCTCAGTATTATTCCCAAAGTAAACACACTAGTAATATCGTGACTGCCTATATGGCCCCTGGTCCGAGCATTGATTACTTTATCTTATGACGACTGATGGATAGATGATTCAGTTACGTAAACAAATGTATTTGTTGTAAGTCGCTTTGAATAAAGGCGTCTGCTAAATGCTGTAAATGTAAGTGTAAAATGTACCAGTAATACCCTAGTAATGAATGTATTTACCAGAGTGAAGCTTGAGACCAGGCTGCTGTGACAGCCGTCAACTAGTCCACACGCGTTGATTAATCCAAGGACCCTTCTTAAACTTTACTCAGTACTCAGCCTCAAAGCCGGCGAGATTAGCTTAAAGCCTTTTGGGAGTAGCAGCACAAGTTCATTGTGTTGGCATGCAAATGCCTTTTGTTTTGAAATGTGTGTGTGTGTGTGTGTGGGGTGGGGGGGGGGGGGTAAGGGTCCTTTCATGCCCCCTTCTTTTGTAAAATGGCGAGACGGCGGGTCTTTCTGCACTCAAAATGGCGCCCGCCTCTTTCTCACCTTTTTGCTGCGCCAGCGGCAACCGGGCACTTTCTCCTCGCCGCTCACACCCTTCCCTCTGGCTGGGCTTCAATCCCACACTGCCTGCTACCTGCAGGTACACCATCTCTCTCTCTCTCTCTCTCTCTCTCTCTCTCTCTCTCACACTCACACACACACACACCTTCCAGCACTTTGCTGCTGTATCCCTTGGAGACATACAGACAGACAGAGAGAGAGGGAGGGAGGGAGGGAGAGAGAGAGAGAGAGAAGACAGAAATACGCCACTCAGATCCATAGCAAAGCGAACATTTAATTCCCACACACACTTCCCTCCTCCCCTCCTCTCCCCCCTCCTCCCCACCTCTCCCCCTCCTCCTCCCCTCCCCTTTTATTTGCAGAAGCAGCTTTTGTGTCCCTGTGTAATTAAATTAAATTGCTGTTCATTGGAACTTTTCATCCGCAGAGAGGGACCAGTGTGTTTGTTAGTGTGTGTGTGTGTATGCATGTGTGGCCGTGTGTGCGTGTGTGTGTGTGTGTGTGTGTGTGCTCGCGTGTGTGTGTCTGAGCAGTGCAGTGCAGTGCAATGCTGTAGTTCTCTACTCCCGAGACCATTGTCAGTTAGTGAGAAACCCCATTGAGTGAACACACCATAACAAAGCTCCTGGGAGCCCACCAGCCCTGTGTTCCGGTGTTCTCCGCGGCGTGTTAGGGCGATGCCCCCGTGTAGTGGCGTGCTGTTTGTTCCTACTGACAGCTCGTGCGCACGGCTCAAGGGAGCCAACATGCGACGCCACACTGAGAGCCAATGGGGGGGCTGTATTAATTAGCCCCCTAGCAGCCCAAGTACATAGGCGGTTGGCTTGAGTGGTGACGTCAACTTAACAATAGGAATCGAAATGGTTTCGTTTGTTTGACGGGACGCGCGTGTGTGTGTGTGTGTGTGTGTGTGCATGTGTGTGAGATCTGTGGTTTGCTGCCTTGCTTTCATGATTGACAGGGATGGTGGTTATTCCTGCTAGCTGTATTTGGAGTTGTGTTGTGGTATGTGGTGCTGTTAGGTAATGCATGAGGAGAATGAATGATGGCTTCTCGAGCCCTAGGCTGCACTAGTCTGCTCCCCTACCCTCCCCTCCCCTCCTCTCCTCTCCCCTCCCGCTGATGGATATACACAGTAAAGGTTTCGGACTGGTGTTCCGTCAAATCTGAGCCAAAGGGACTTAACACCATATTTCTAACACCGATACGACCCGTTGAAATCGATAAGGGGGAGCAAGGGTGCAGGGGAATGTACACTTCAGAGAGAGAGACAGAGAGACACAGAGACAGAGAGACAGAGACACAGAGAGACAGAGACACACAGAGAGAGAGAGACAGAGAGACAGAGACACAGAGAGAGAGAGAGAGAGAGACAGAGAGAGAGAGAGACAGAGACACAGAGAGAGAGAGAGACACACACGGGTAGCGAATCGCACCGCAGCCTCAGCGGCGTTCAGACGACGGTCGGGGAGCCCCAAACCGAACCACACCTCCCTCCAGCGCTGAGTCACCAGGCGGCGAGGCCCTTGCCAAGTGTAGGGCAGCGTTTTCTGAGCCTCGGGGGAGTCGTATACGGCAACGTTGCCGTAGTGATGCTCTCACGGTGCCACCCCGCCATATTGCTTTACAGTGGCACGGTGCCATTGTCTGCTTGGCACGGAAACGGCACGGAATTCCCTCCTTGGCGCCGGCAACGCTCCACGCCTATTGTTGTCTGGTCTTCCACTCCCACGCGTGTGTGTGTGGCAGGGGGAGGCTGGTGTGAGGTAGAAATCGGAGGACGGGGTCATTGTAACGCGTGGAGTGGAATGAGGGATGGTTATCGAGATTCACATTCCCCATTCCGTTCCATGCGTTACAATGAGCCCATCCTCTGATTTCTACCTCCACCAGCCTCCACTGATATTTGGCTAGCTAGCTAGCCTCATCTCGATACCATTCCTCATTAAACTCCACACCTTACAATGAGCCTGTCCTCCGATTTCTACCTCCACCAGCCTCCACAATAGACAATGGTAGACATACTGTAGGAGCTGGCTGAAGCGTGTCCAGGTCTGTCTGTGCTTTGGCTGGCTTGCGTCAACATGTCCTAGCTGTACCGTACACACACAGTGATAGCTGTGGTGGTTGACTAAAGCACGTGACCTACGGATCTTGTGGATGGATTTGCAGACAGGCTGATTATTAAACTGGTATTAGTGTGGGAAATACAGCTGTTGGCCAAAGTCGTGACCACTGCATTCCGTTCACATGAAAACACATGCGAATGGAATGCAGTGGTCGCGAGTTTCTGACAGTCATAGGGGTCGTCTAAAGCACATGATCTACAGATCTGACAGTCATAGGGGTTGTCTAAAGCACATGATCTACAGATCTGATAGTCATTGGGGTTGTCTAAAGCAACGTACAGATCTGACAGTCATAGGGGTCGTCTAAAGCACATGATCTACAGATCTGACAGTCATAGGGGTCGTCTAAAGCACATGATCTACAGATCTGATAGTCATAGGGGTCGTCTAAAGCACATGATCTACAGATCTGACAGTCATAGGGGTCGTCTAAAGCACATGATCTACAGATCTGACAGTCATAGGGGTCGTCTAAAGCACATGATCTACAGATCTGACAGTCATTGGGGTCGTCTAAAGCACATGATCTACAGATCTGACAGTCATAGGGGTCGTCTAAAGCACATGATCTACAGATCTGATAGTCAATGGGGTTGTCTAAAGCATATGATCTACAGATCTGATAGTCATTGGGGTTGTCTAAAGCACATGATCTACAGATCTGATAGTCATTGGGGTTGTCTAAAGCACATGATCTACAGATCTGATAGTCATTGGGGTTGTCAAAAGCACATGATCTACAGATCTGACAGTCATAGGGGTCGTCTAAAGCACGTGATCTACAGATCTGACAGTCATAGGGGTTGTCTAAAGCACATGATCTACAGATCTGACAGTCATAGGGGTTGTCTAAAGCACATGATCTACAGATCTGATAGTCAATGGGGTTGTCTAAAGCACATGATCTACAGATCTGATAGTCATTGGGGTCGTCTAAAGCACATGATCTACAGATCTGACAGTCATAGGGGTTGTCTAAAGCACATGATCTACAGATCTGACAGTCATAGGGGTTGTCTAAAGCACATGATCTACAGATCTGATAGTCATTGGGGTTGTCTAAAGCACATGATCTACAGATCTGATAGTCATTGGGGTTGTCTAAAGCACATGATCTACAGATCTGACAGTCATAGGGGTCGTCTAAAGCACATGATCTACAGATCTGACAGTCATAGGGGTCGTCTAAAGCACATGATCTACAGATCTGACAGTCATAGGGGTTGTCTAAAGCACATGATCTACAGATCTGACAGTCAATGGGGTCGTCTAAAGCACATGATCTACAGATCTGACAGTCAATGGGGTCGTCTAAAGCACATGATCTACAGATCTGATAGTCATTGGGGTTGTCTAAAGCACATGATCTACAGATCTGACAGTCATTGGGGTCGTCTAAAGCACATGATCTACAGATCTGACAGTCATAGGGGTCGTCTAAAGCACATGATCTACAGATCTGACAGTCATAGGGGTTGTCTAAAGCACATGATCTACAGATCTGATAGTCATTGGGGTTGTCTAAAGCACATGATCTACAGATCTGGTGCCAGGCTACTCTTGATGCACACTCAAGGAACCTTCCTGACCGCCCAACTAGGTCCTAATATCTAAAACTGACCCTAACCTTGACCAACCCCTTAACCCTTAACCCTTAACCCTTAACCCTAAGCCCAAAGCGAAATGTGAACCAATTTGGAAATTCAACGTCGGTTTGCTGGTCAATTGTGTCCCCTTTGTGTTTTTTCCCCCCATCTGCCCGTCACGGCTCAGCATGTACCGGTATGCTTGCTGTGATGTTACCAGGCAGACCCTCAGTGCCCTGCCTCTGCCTGTACCCACACAGCAACAGAATCTGCCTCCTGTCTCTGTTCAAACACACACATCCCTCCTCAGTCTCTCCCTCTCCCTCTTCCTCCGTCTTTCTCAGTCTCTCCCTCTTCCTCAGTCTCTCCCTCTTCCTCATTCTCTTCCTCCCTCTTCCTCTTCCTCTTCCTCAGTCTTCCTCAGTAGGGTACAGACACAGAGCATCAGGAGTCAGCCAGTCAGCCAGTCAGCCAGTCAGCCAGTCACACCACCTCCATCGTCCTCTTCGACTGCGAAAAGAAAAGCCATTCAGCTTAACCAAAAACAAAACAAATCGCCAACCCCCGCTCCTCTCCTCTCTTCTCTTCACGACTACCCCCCCCCCCCCCCTCCTCCCTCTCTGCCCACCTGCCTTCCCCGACGACGAGCCCTTCCAAAAATAATCGACGCAAGGTAATTTGTCGCTAATTAATTGCCATTTGTTAACGGCTTTCACGTGTATTAAAGCGTGCATGGATGTGTTGTTGTCGTATTATTTTTTTTCTCGCTGATCGCTAATAAGCAGCTCGGAAATCCGTGATTTTTGGTGTCGACATCCCTAGCCCCCCCGCCCCCCGCCCCCCACCCCGCACATTCCCGGTTCGTCTTCTGGGACCCCCTCCGCCCCACCCGCCCCCACCCCCGTAACATAACGCGTGGTTCCCCCTGATTGTTGTTGATCTATGTTAATGCTTCGTTGTCCATCTGTTCATTTGCTTGATTTTGATTTCGCTTGTTTGCAGCCATCCCGACCACCCCCCCCCCCACCCCCACCCCCCCGTCTTCATCCCGTCTCATTCCCGCCGTTGCCCACGTCGTCTCCTGGCTCGGAGCCAGCCCGCTCAGACAGCCCCGAGGGGGGGAGGGGCCGCCGCCGCCGCCGCCCCCCCCCCAACCCCGCCGCCCTGCCCGTATGCAAATTAGCCCCGTCTTGATTAAAAGACAGCTGCATATTTGATTAAACTTGTCTACGGCAGCGTTAGAAGAAGAGGAAGAAGAAGAGGCAGGGACCTCCTGGGAGGGAAGGGTTGTTTAGCTTAAGTGGTTGTTGTGAGTGTTGCTTTTTAGGGGGGGGGGGGGGGTTGGGGGTAACACAGGCACAAAAGAGATACCAGGGGACTAGTTTGGGGGTAATGGACTAGACTGACTCATTGCTCACTTTAAGGCTGAGAGACGTACACAGAAGTGCTGTACAGATGTGTTGCTATATGCCATGTGATGAAGAGAGGAGTTGATGGTGAAACACACGGACGCCGATCGGATGCAACTGGGTTTACGAGGTCTGTTTCTACGGGGATGCTTGGCGTGTCTCCCTGTCTCGTGCACAGTCACAGTCAGGCTGGCAGGTGAAACCTCAACTCTCTGTCTCGTGCACAGTCAGGCTGGCAGGTGAAACCTCAACTCTCTGTCTCGTGCACGGTCAGGCTGGCAGGTGAAACCTCAACTCTCTGTCTCGTGCACGGTCAGGCTGGCAGGTGAAACCTCAACTCTCTGTCTCGTGCACAGTCAGGCTGGCAGGTGAAACCTCAACTCTCTGTCTCGTGCACAGTCAGGCTGGCAGGTGAAACCTCAACTCTCTGTCTCGTGCACAGTCAGGCTGGCAGGTGAAACCTCAACTCTCTGTCTCGTGCACAGTCAGGCTGGCAGGTGAAACCTCAACTCTCTGTCTCGTGCACAGTCAGGCTGGCAGGTGAAACCTCAACTCTCTGTCTCGTGCACAGTCACAGTCAGGCTGGCAGGTGAAACCTCAACTCTCTGTCTCGTGCACAGTCAGGCTGGCAGGTGAAACCTCAACTCTCTGTCTCATTCTTTCTCCCAGAGATCTGAGCATGTATTGGTTCCTCCTCTGCGTCCTCAACACCAGGGGGAGAGGGAGAGGGGGAGGGGGGGGGGGGGGGGGTGTTCTCTGTGTCCCCTTTCCATTGCTGTCCCTGAAGACAGGGGTAGTGTTACCCCCCTGGGGTTGTGTGTGTGTGTGTGTGTGTGTGTGTATGTGTGTGTGTGTGTGTGTATGTGTGTGTGTGCGTGTATGATGTATGAGTGGGTGTGCTCACTATGAGGTCAGAGCGGTGGGGGGAGGCGAGACTGTTGGCATGTAGCCAACTCCAGTGGAATGTATAGAGGGAGGCGGGACGGAGGGAGGGAGGGAGGGAGGAATGGAGGGATGGTGCTCCATGCATAATCTATCAGAAACAATAGAAGGTAGAAGGGAGAGAGAGAGAGAGAGAGAGAGAGAAGGGGTTGTGTGTGTGTGTGTGTGTGTGTGGGGGGGGGGGGTTCATTCATTCAGGACTGTGTTCATATGGAGATAGGGTGTGGTAGTGGTGGTGGTGGTGGGGGGGGGGGGGTGGGCAGGTGCAACCCTACGGTGGCCCCATGGGCATGGGCGTATCGCATGGGCGTACACCCTGGAGAACAGCACTGTGGAGTCGGGCGCTAATGAAATTGGTGGCTCCGTTCATACAGGGTTGGGGTTCGCTGGCGTCTTTGTTGCGTATTGCATGGTAAACCCCCTTTCGCGGGAGTTCTGATTCCAAGAGAATGTTCTAGAAGGGTTCTAGGCTTCTAGGCTGTTTTCCTTTGATTTCCTCTCAGAAGCAGCGAACCGCCTGGGGATATGGGGTAATGACACACTTGTGTTCCGTTCTCTCGACCATTAGCTTCCCTGTGTGGCTTCCCACACAGCCGCCGGTGGGCAGCAGCAGGCTCCATGCCCTGCAGGCAGAGCGCCGCCGCTTCTTCTTCTGGTGTGTTTGCAGAACTTCGGCAAATTGCAAATATTAGCACTCACATTTGACTCTCACTCGCAGCGGAATTCAGAATTCGTTATTACGATTTTTTTTTTAAATCGTGTTCTGGGGAACCATGGTCCGTCGCTTTGTGGTCTAAGAATCCAGGGGGCTGTGTTATTGGTGCACCTCTGCCGACGGTGTTGCAACACTGCCCCCTGCTGTTCATCGGTGTCACCTCACACGTCTGCCTCCTCTGCCAGCAATACGTGTGATAAAAACAAATTTACCACTGGCAGTAATACGTCCCCTTTATCCATGCCTGCCCTTCAAGCCCCTCTACACTCCATCCTCCCCTCCTCTCTCCTCCGCCTCCCACTCACTCCATCCTCCCCTCCTCTCTCCTCCGCCTCTCACTCCACTCCATCCTCCCCTCCTCTCTCCTCCGCCTCCCACTCACTCCATCCTCCCCTCCTCTCTCCTCCGCCTCCCACTCCCTCCATCCTCCCCTCCTCTCTCCTCCGCCTCTCACTCCCTCCATCCTCCCCTCCTCTCTCCTCCGCCTCTCACTCCCTCCATCCTCCCCTCCTCTCTCCTCCGCCTCTCACTCCCTCCATCCTCCCCTCCTCTCTCCTCCGCCTCCCACTCCCTCCATCCTCCCCTCCTCTCTCCTCCGCCTCTCTCTACACTCCATCCTCCCCTCCTCTCTCCTCCGCCTCTCTCTACACTCCATCCTCCCCTCCTCTCTCCTCCGCCTCCCACTCACTCCATCCTCCCCTCCTCTCTCCTCCGACTCCCACTCCCTCCATCCTCCCCTCCTCTCTCCTCCGCCTCTCACTCCCTCCATCCTCGCCTCCGCCCGCCTTTCACTCACTCATGTTATCAAATCACCGTTTTCTCAGGGAAAATATAAGTTAAGCCCACCCTATTTACATTTATATGATCAGATTTGCCTTCCTTATGGCTGATATGCAAATTTGCCCTTTCCCCAGCCTTGGTCACCGGGCGCCCTAGATTTGTCGCTCGGGGGGAAAAAAATAATAACATTGCCCTCCAGGAAGAAACAGACTCCAGTTGGGATATCTGGACCTCATGAATTTGGTAATGATAAATGTTGTTTACCGTACCCCCTTAAAGCCCTTATTAGTGTGTTAGGAGGCAGCGGGGTACATAACTCAGAGTGATTCCCACTAGAAATGTGTGTCTCGTCTGTCTCTTCCGACGTGTGTATTTTTTTTTATTTTGACGCTGCCCAGCAGCGCTCCGAAATATCGTTTTTCATTTTCCGTCTAAAGGTCTCTACGTTCCGTCACCAGGGCTCGTGTTTGGTGGAATGTTGCGGGTGGCTTTGCAGGCGTACGCGCACGCACATACACACACACACACACACACACACACACGTGTTTAACTCTCCCTGTTTAGAGCAGAGGGGCAATGAAAGGCACAGTGATGGCTTGCTTGATGAATCTAGTCAGCTTGGGTTTATTTGAAAAGCCCCTGGCTTGCCTGTGTGTGTGTGTGTGTGTGTGTGTGTGTGTGTGTGTGTGTGTGTGTGTCTGTGTATGTCTGTGTGTGTGTGTGTGTGTGTGCGTGCGGCTGTTCTGCTCGGGCGGAACTCCCCGGACCCATTGTGAAAGGAACGGGGCATTGATTTGGGGGAGTGTGTGTGTGTGTGTGTCTCTGTGTGTGTGTGTGTGTGTGTGTGTGTGTGTGTGTGTGTGTGTGTGTGTGTGTCTGGGGAGAGGGAATAGCACTCCAGCAAATTGCTTTCTGCTAGCATATTTCCAATGCCAGTCTTTCTACCTGGGGACTGGGAGGCACCTCTCGGGCGATTCCAGCCCCAGCTCAGGTTCTTGTCTCCAGCCCTGGCTCTGTCCAGCCCAGCCCCCCCTCCCTCCCTCCCCCCCAACCCCCCGCTCCCCCTCCTCCCTTCCCTTCTCTTCTCTGACTATCCCTGGCCGATGAAACGCTGATGTGGAATATTTAACAGACACTCCAAGCAAAACCTAATAATATAATCAGGTAATAAGAAATTAATTTTCTCCTTGGCTGCACTTTGACTGGGGTGTTGATACAAGAGGATGGAGGCGGAGGTTCTCCCAACCTCTGTCGCTCTCTCTCTCTCTCTCTCTCCCTCTCTCTCTCTCCCTCTCTCTCTCTCTCTCTCTCTCTCTCTCCCTCTCGCTCTCTCTCTCTCTCTCTCTCTCTCTCTCTCTCTCTCTCTCTCTGTCTCTCTCCTCCAGCTCTCCTGACACACTCCAGTGACTCCCCAACCCCCACCCTGTCCCTGTCACCCCCCACCCCCACCCCCCAGCCACTAGACACCCGCCGGTGTTGGACATGCCCAGTGCCACCCCCCCCCCCCTCCCGCCCCCCCCCCCCCCCCCCCACTCCCAGTCCTCTGTTAGATCGGTGTCATCCATAGAAATAGAAAACAGAAAACTGTAATTCCATGGTGTCACCACCTGCCCCCAGGCTCATAGGTCAGGTCACACCTCCAGATGACCTTTTGGAGCTACTCTCTGTCCCTCACACACACACACACACACTGTGCCACTGCTGAGGCTAGCCCTCAGAGAGGGAACATCATGTCCTCCACACACACAGAATGACACACTACAGCCATTGCAGTATGAATGTCGTGTATGGTAGAGTCCAGGGAGGGAGGAGAGAGACAGGGGGAGGGAGAGAGGGAGGGAGGAGAGAGACAGGAGGAGGGAGAGAGGGAGGGAGGAAAAGAGGACAGTAGCATCTTGTAGTGGCCTGGTTAATCTCATCACTAACCCTGAGACCCAGTAAATGTGATTCTATTCTCTCTGTCTCTCTCTCTCTCTCTCTCTCTGTCTCTCTCTCTCTCTCTCCCTCTGTCTCTCTCTCTCTCTCCCTCTGTCTCTCTCTCTCTCTCTCTCTCTCTCTCTCTCTCTCTCTCTCCCTCTGTCTCTCTCTCTCTCTCTCTCTCTCTGAGTTAATTAGGAAGCAGGAGTCCATTGGTGTCAGAGCACTGGTGTTTTATTGCTCCTCCCTTTCTCTGCCCCCGGACTCAGACATGGAGCCATCAATAACACACACACACACACACACACACACACACACTCTCTCTCTCTTGCTCTCTCTCTCTCTCTCTCACACACACACAAACACACACACACTCTCTCTCTCTCTCTCTCTCTCTTGCTCTCTCTCTCTCACACACACACACACACACACACACACACACACACAGACATACCCTGTGCCAGAGCCCCTGCGCCTCTGCTCCTGCCTGGCATGCCCATCCATCTCCGTACCCCCCCCCCCCCCCTCCTCCTCCCCCCCCCCCCCCCCAGCCCCTGCCATCACCACCCCACCTGAGCGCATTTGTCATCCCAGCGCTCCAGCTTTATGAGGCCCGGGGCCCGCTCCCCGACGCGGCTGATGGGGAAAAAAAAAAAGAAAAGAAAAAAAAACTCGCAGCAATATGCAAAAACGCTAAAAAAAAAAAAAAAGGTAAACGCGGGTTGCCCCGGCAACCGGCGAGGTTATTTCCAAGCGCTGATGGAAATCAATGTCATGTGCCAGGCTCCTCCGTCCTCGGGAAAATTAGAAAAGGGGGGAGCGAGAGAGCGAGGGAGGTGTAGGAGAGGGGGGGGGGGAGGAGGAGGAGGAGGAGGGCTGGAAGGACAAAGAAAAATGCAGCGGGGGAAGAGAAATCAGGTTTTCTCTTCTTAACCTTAAGGGCTCGTGACTTTTCTTCAAAGGAGTTGAGGCGCTCTGCCATTCCATTAGCGAACACCTTCCTCTTTTTTCCCTCCTTTCTCCAGTCTTGTTTATTTATGCATAAAAGGGGGGAAACAAACTCCCCTTGCTGTAAGGTTGCAGAATCAAGAAGGCAAATACGAGGCCTTTCGGGGAAAGTGCAAATTAGCTCTCTCTATGTCTGACTAATCTCTGCTGTGATATATCAGACAGGCTTTACACACACACACACACACACACACACACACACACACACACTCTACACTCTACATATTTCACACACACAAACACACACACACACACACACACACACACACACACACACACACACCAACAACAACGTCATTGGGCCGGAGGTTTTGATCAAGTAAACACACACACACACACACACACACACACACACACACACACACCAACAACGTCATTGGGCTGGCGGTTTTGATCAAGCAAACACACACACACACACACACACACACACACACACACACACACACACACACACCAACAACAACGTCATTGGGCCGGAGGTTTTGATCAAGTAAACACACACACACACACACACACACACACGCAGACACACGCCTGCCAAGATTGCCTGTGCTGCCTGTGAGTCATGAGAGATGCTGCTCTATCAGGGATGGGGAGGGCATCGTAAAGATATCCTGTTCTACAGAGCCGTCCGCTGCTCTATCAGGGATGGGGAGGGCATCGTAACGATATCCTGTCAGAGCTGTCCGCTGCTCTATCAGGGATGGGGAGGGCATCGTAAAGACATCCTGTTTTACAGTCAGAGCTGTCCGCTGCTCTATCAGGGATGGGGAGGGCATCGTAAAGACATCCTGTTCTACAGTCAGAGCTGTCCGCTGCTCTATCAGGGATGGGGAGGGCATCGTAAAGACATCCTGTTCTACAGAGCTGTCCGCTGCTCTATCAGGGATGGGGAGGGCATCGTAAAGACATCCTGTTTTACAGTCAGAGCTGTCCGCTGCTCTATCAGGGATGGGGAGGGCATCGTAAAGACATCCTGTTCTACAGTCAGAGCCGTCCGCTGCTCTATCAGGGAACGCATTCCCTTCTAGAAGAATCCTTGAGATGAAGAGTCAGAAGATTTGAATATCTTGTATATCTGTGCGTTTGTCCGGGTGTGTCCTTGGGAGGAGGCTGTGAAACGTGACAGGCACGTGACTGACGAACACAACACAGTCGGTGGCGGTCTGGGTTGAGAAGTGTGACAGAAGCAGCAGAGAGCCACCGTAGGTGTGTGTCTCCTGCAGCGGAGGAGGCTGGGGGAGGCAGACATCAGAGGACAAGCTCAGTGTAATGCACGGAATGGAACGGAACGAGGAATGGGTTCAAACGTGTGTGCGTGTGTGTCCCCGGTCCGTGCGTTACAATGAGCCGTCCTCCGATTTCTACCTCCACCGGCCTCCCCTGATGGGATTGTGGAACACTACTGTGCAGTGTCATTACGGACAGACAGTCAGAGGCTCTTTCCTCTTTCGTGTGTTGGTTGTGGAAGCCCATCTCTGAAGAGTAGAGGAGAGCAGCCTAGGAAATCTGTGGGGAGGCATTTCAGGGTTGGGGTCCATTCCATTCCAGTGCAGTCATTTCATTGGGTAGATTGAAATCCTTTGTGTATGGAGTACCTCCCTCCCTCACAGGTAGAGGCCACTGATTAGTGAAATGCTCTTTGGCTCAGTCCAGAAACACACTTATGTGCATTTGTATAGATTAAATAGATAACAACTATCAGAATCAGAATCAGAATCAGAATTCTTGTATTTGGCCAAGTGTATTTGCACATACAGGAAATTTACTTGGTGAGGTTGGTGCATGGGACATAAAAAATAACAAAATATACAGTATATAAGCAAAATATTAACAAAACATTTACAAAAAGCAAAATCTTAACAAAATAGCAACAAAAAAAATCTACAAAATAGAACAATAAAACAATAAATATCTTGTAAATATCTTGTAACAATAAAACAATATATTCCACTTGGCCTTTAAGTAGACATGGTGTACTGTAGCTACCATCATCTTTTTTACTTTTTATTTTTTTTAAATTTTGTAGCTTTCTTTCTTTTTATTTTGGCAGGGAGTCCCATTGAGACCAAAGTCTCTTTTACAAGGGAGCCCTGCATACACACAGTTTACAACCATACATAATACACACACAAAATGACAACATTATAAAATGCAATCAAGAAAAACAAACACATCAACAAAGAGGTCCTCAATCAAAACTTTAAACAGCGCGAGCGTCACCAGATCAACCAGCTCAAGCGTTCTCTGCAGATTGTTCCAGCAGTGAGGAGCACCACAAGTAAAAGCAGATCTACCCAATTTCGATGGAGACCCGAGGAACCTCAAGAGTTAACCGACTCTGAGGAGGAGATAGATTCCGGTAATTGATGTTCTTGAATTTCAACAATATGAATAAGTAAGCTGGGAGTTTATGCAGTCAGGCTTTACACACAAAAAGGGAATAAGGATGAGATCTAGGGGTTTTTAACGAGGTCCAGCCAACCTTTTGATAAAGTATGCAACGATGATATTGCTTATACCTATCCAGGCAAACGTCCTGGATTTGGAACTCTGCATTTGATTCTACTGGTCTGATTCTACTGGTCTGATTCATGTTAGAATAGAATAGAATAAAATTGTACTTTATTTATTCAGTCCTAGTTCACTTGCGCAGTATACCCACCGGGATGTGAACCAGGCAACCCTTTGGTCCACCTCTCCAACCCCTATCACACAGAATATGCCCTCACCACATCTCTCTGAGAGAGGGGTTTGAACCAACAACCCTCTGGCCCACCTGTCTTACCCCCTAGCCTACCAACCCCCATCAAATATGCCCTTTCTCTCTGCTGCGTCTCTCAGAAGGGGTCCGTAACATCGGCGGCGGAGTAGATGGCCTGTGGCCTACCTACCCCCCCCCACCCCCACCCCACCCCCTCCCTCCCTCCCTCCCGTCATCTATGCCCTCACTGCATCTCTCTGCGCACCGGGATTTGAACCGGCAACCCTCTGGCCCACCTGTCTTACCCCCTCGCCCCCCCAACCCCCCATCCTGTATCCCCTCTCTCTCTCTCTGCGTCTCTCAGAAGGGGTCCGTAACACCGGCGGCGGAGTAGATGGCCCGTGGCGAGCCCTGGCGCCGTCTCATTTGCATACTTAACACGGCGTTCACACTCCAGTTGACACATTTGCAACCCGCCACTTATCCCGTTACCGGGCCGGTCCCTGGCCAGGACATTGTTTGCTGTGTCGGCAGTCTTCTTTCTCTCTCTCTCTCTCTCTCTCTCTCTCTCTCTCTCTCTCTCTCTCTCTCTGATGATTTCTCCAGCGTGTTGTGTGTTTGCATGCATGATTGTGTACACACGACATGCATACACAAGTCGGCGGGCGCACACATGCATGCGCAGACCTACACACACACACATACATACACGGACACACACACACACAGACAAAATAGGAAATTGTACTAATCTGCTATTTCATCCTCGCTGACAGACACACTTCATCGTTGATGGTTTTACTTTGCTGCGTCTTCCTCATATACATGTTTTTACACAGGTGTATTAACGTTGTTATGTTTCTACGGCCCGTACAGACGCATTCGGAACCGCTAACGAAGTATCTCATTAAAAACATGTGTTTGCTTGAGCTCTCGCCTTGAGAGGAAATTGAAGTAGGATTAGTTTCCGTCTGATTAGGCGATAAATTAATTCAAGCTATCGTATCAAGCCCTCTCTCTCTCTCTCTCTCTCTCTCTCTGTCTCTCTCGTCTCTCCCCTGCCACTCCTGCCGGGTGTACACTCACACAGGCCCTTCACATGGCAGACGCTCTCCCTGTCTGTTTGGAGGGTGTTAATATGACCACATTATTTATCATTAAGAGTTTAATTTGGGTGTGAGCCTTTGCCCTGCAGTCGCTATTTGATTTAACTCTTAAATAAACTCCCTGGCGGTCCCTGCAGCAGGTTCTACCTTCTCTCTCTCTGCCCTCCCCCCCTCCCTTTCTCTCTCTCTCTCTCTCTCTCTCTCTCTCTCTCTCCCTGCCCCCCCGTCTATCGCTGTCTCCATGCCCCCTCATCTCTCTCTACCCCCCCCCCCCCCCACACCTCCCTCTCTCTATGACATGTGTGAAATCAATAACATGATTTGCTCAGGGAAACACGTGTGTGTTCTATTCCTGTTCAGAACACCTGCCATGTTCTATTCCTGTTCAGATGGCCGACGACATTTCTGATTCTGCCGCTCCTCAGGCCGTAACTCCGCCTGTCTCATTAACGTTGTTAGCAGACTGTATCTCCTGCCGTTTTAGATACCAAAAAAAACAAAAAAAAAACACAAACTTTGTGTCTGAGGGAAATAATCGCCCGTTAAACAGCTTAGACAACTGATTGCTGACAAATTAGACAGCCCCCGTACAAGG
>NC_139676.1:13111929-13114429 GCF_951799395.1 Argentina silus
GGCGTGTGGGGGGGGTATGTATGTCTCTCAAGGCACTTGAGTGGTGGAGTGGGGGGGGGGTGGTTGAGGTGGGGGGGGGGGGTATATCATGTATGTGTATCTGTCTCAAGGTGTTCACTATTGAGGTAGGGTCAGTGGTGGTGTGGGGAGGGTGGTCGAGGTGGGGGGGGGTATATCATGTGTGTCTCAAGGTGTTCACTATTGAGGTAGGGTCAGTGGGGGTGTGGGGGGGTGGTCGAGGTGGGGGGGGGGGTATATCATGTGTGTCTCAAGGTGTTCACTATTGAGGTAGGGTCAGTGGGGGTGGTGTAGCCGTCTGAGTAGGTCACTGATGCAGAGGACGGGGGCTGGAGAGAGGAAGGTCACCAGGAGGCGGGGCTGGAGAGAGGAAGGTCACCGGGGGGCGGGGCTGGAGAGAGGAAGGTCACCAGGGGGCGGGGCTGGAGAGAGGAAGGTCACCAGGGGGCGGGGCTGGAGAGAGGAAGGTCACCAGGAGGCGGGGCTGGAGAGAGGAAGGTCACCAGGGGGCGGGGCTGGAGAGAGGAAGGTCACCAGGAGGCGGGGCTGGAGAGAGGAAGGTCACCAGGGGGCGGGGCTGGAGAGAGGAAGGTCACCAGGAGGCGGGGCTGGAGAGAGGAAGGTCACCAGGGGGCGGGGCTGGAGAGAGGAAGGTCACCAGGGGGCGGGGGCTGGAGAGAGGAAGGTCACCAGGGGGCGGGGCTGGAGAGAGGAAGGTCACCAGGGGGCGGGGCTGGAGAGAGGAAGGTCACCAGGGGGCGGGGCTGGAGAGAGGAAGGTCACCAGGGGGCGGGGGCTGGAGAGAGGAAGGTCACCAGGGGGCGGGGGCTGGAGAGAGGAAGGTCACCAGGAGGCGGGGCTGGAGAGAGGAAGGTCACCGGGGGGCGGGGCTGGAGAGAGGAAGGTCACCAGGGGGCGGGGGCTGGAGAGAGGAAGGTCACCGGGGGGCGGGGCTGGAGAGAGGAAGGTCACCAGGGGGCGGGGGCTGGAGAGAGGAAGGTCACCGGGGGGCGGGGCTGGAGAGAGGAAGGTCACCAGGGGGCGGGGGCTGGAGAGAGGAAGGTCACCAGGGGGCGGGGCTGGAATGACAATCGCCCAGAAGAGCATTGAAGGGATTGAGATGGATACTCATCATTGTGACGTGGGAGCAACTGAAGGATCCAATCTTAATGCCTGCTGGTTAATGTGGTCGTGTGTTGGCCACGTGTGTAACCTAGGTGATGTTACTTCTGCCGACACTTTTTTTTTCTTTACTTTAAAAAAAAAAAAAAACGTTTTTAATCCATTTGCATCATTGTGTCATAAGCCTGTCTAATGCACAAGGTTGTACCTGAAGCCAGACAGAACAGAGTTTTCCTGTGGGTGTGTGCGTGTGTGTGTGTGTGTGGGTGTGTTCATGTGCGCGTGTGTGTCTGTCTATGCGTGCGTGTGTGTGTGTGTGTGTGTGTGTGTGTGCGCGCGCGTATGTGTGTGTGTCTCTGTGTCTCTGTGTCTCTGTCTATGTGTCTGTGTGTGTGTGTGTGTGTGTGTGTGTGTGTGTGTGTGTGGGCGCTGGCGCTGGCTTGGAGGCTGTATACTCTCCCCTCCACAACATGAAGGGCCCTATATTCTCCTGAACAGAGCAGCTTCGCTCCTGTTAAAGACCTCTCTCACCTTTACGAGGAGGAGATGAGGAGAGAAACAGAAGGAGGAGAGAGGAGAAAGGGGAGAGGGTGGGGTGGGGTGGGGTATCACGAACAAGCTGGCTCGCCTTCGAGCCTGTGGAGGATAGGGGGAAGAAGTTTTTAAGATCTCTAAATCAGCGGCTCGATATTGAAAGTGTCACTTAATTGAAAATGATTTAGGACTCTCTGCTGCCTGGCAATCGCGTATAAATTCACTCCTGACAGCCACTCCAAAGTCTCTCTATTTCTGCTTTATGGCTCATTTGCATGGAGGGGCCTTGGAGAGAGGAGGGTATAAACCATGCAAATGATATGGAGAGCTGCACAAGGTGATGTGATTCCCCCCCCCCCCCCCCCCCCCACCTCGCTCTCCCTAGCTCCCTCCCTCCCTCCCTCCCTCTATCCATCGCTCTCTCTATCTCTCCTTCTATCCCTCTCCCAATCTCTCCATCCCACCCTCCCTCCATCTCGCAATCTCTCTCTCTCCCCCCCCACCTCGCTCTCCCTAGCTCCATCCCTCCCTCCCTCCCTCTATCCATCGCTCTCTCTATCTCTCCTTCCATCCCTCTCCCAATCTCTCTCTCCCCCTCCCCCCATCTCTCTCCCCCCCCCCCCCCCCCCCCCCCCGCCCCCCCTTCCTCTCAGGAGAGATGTAATTCTGCTTTGCTGCCTTTGTCCGAAGACTAATTCCTGTAGTTGTTAGCTGGCCTCTCTGCTGGCCCCTTTCATGCTTCTCCTCTTAGGTTTAAGTGAAAAGCACTATCTCACCACTGCTGCTGCGCTGCATAACCATGTGGAGCTGCTTCACCGCCATCCCA
>NC_139676.1:13121929-13123511 GCF_951799395.1 Argentina silus
AGCTGGAGGTACAGTAACACTGAGTCGCCCCCTCACCTGTCCCCCCAGACCAGGCGGACCCCCCAGGATGCAGAGGAGAATAAGGAGTGTGGGCTAGGGAGGGTGAGGTGTGTGTGTGTGTGTGTGTGTGTGTGAGAGAGAAGCTCCCAGTTGGTAAGGATTAATAATTGAACATCATTTATCCTCCTAATGCTGCTACCCCCCCCCCCCCCTCCCCCGGTGGAGGGAGTAGTTATGAGGGAGGGGCCGGTCTGTCTGCTCAGAGGTACACTACCCCTGCATATCTGTCTCTCTGCCACATCTACATACATTATAGATGCTCTTTGTGAATTAGGCCTCCTGTATTTCGCTGTGTTCTTGTGTAACAAACAAACTACAATACATAAACAGGTTATTATTGTGTTATTAACATTTGACTGTGTAATTACTATGCTACGTACCGAACAGTCAATTCCCTGAAATAAAGTGAACACTGTTATAAAAAGTTAAAAAAAAAATCGTGCTCTGTGGTTCAGTTGATAGAGCATGGTGCTAACAACGCTTAGGTTGTGGGTTCAATTCCTGCTGGGACCATATATACTGAAAAATGTATACATTCACTGCAATGTAAGTTGCTTTGGATAAAAGCATCAGCTAAATGCCATATATATATATACAGTATATAGTCAAAAGTTTGGACACACCTTCTCATTCAATGGTTTTTCTTTATTTTTATTATAATATTGAAGACATCAAAACTATGAAGGAACACATATGGAATTATGTAGTAAACTAAAAAGTGTTAAACAAACCAGAATATGTTTTACATTTTAGATTCTTCAAAGTAGCCACCTTTTGCTTTGATGACAGCTTTGCACACTCTTGGCAAGTTTGTGTCCAAACTTTTGACTGGTTCTGTATATATAACTTTACACCTTCTTACACTATCTATAGTTATAGACTATCTATTCATGTAGTGTTGCCCCTCCCAGCGGACCAGCCTGGGGTATTGATGACCATGTTGTGCTGTAGTGTTGCCCCTCCCAGCGGACCAGCCTGGGGTATTGATGACCATGTTGTGCTGTAGTGTTGCCCCTCCCAGAGGACCAGCCTGGGGTATTGATGACCATGTTGTGTCGTGAACGCTGGTGCGTGCCAACCAGCCATGTGGGCACAGGGGGCGCGGGATGCAGGGGCGCAGGGGGGCCTTGCCAAGAGGCAGAGGTGTGGGACCACCAGCCTGGTGTGAGATACCAGCAATCAGGCAGGTCAACAGGGGAATGGTGTGTGTGTGTGTGTGTGTGTGTGTGTGTGAGTGTGTGTGTGTGTGAGAGAGAGTGTGTGTGTGTGTGTGTGTGTGTGTGTGTGTGTAGAGAGAGAGTGTGTGTGTGTGTGAGAGAGAGTGTGTGTGTGTGTGAGAGAGAATGTGTGTGTGTGTGTGTGTGTGTGTGTGTGTGAGAGTGGTGTGTGTGTGTGTGGGGGCATGGGGGCAGACCTGTGTACTGTGTCACTCCGTTACACACATACACACACACACACACACACATTTAAATCTGTTAATTAGCACTCAGCTCGGCTACATAGAGTGAGATTGACGAGCGTG
>NC_139676.1:13123711-13163711 GCF_951799395.1 Argentina silus
TGGCCAGCCTGTATAGTGTACAACCCCCATCCCCAGTCAGAACCTTATGCTCAGCCACTGCGTTCCAACATCCCACACTAGCGTACTACTTAGAATGCATGGTGAGTACATGGCTTCTCACCCTAAGTAGTATGCTAGGTAGTAGTGTGGCTATTGGACCTGAGTCCCTGAGCCTGCCTCTTGGCACCCAGGGACGTGCCTGCCCCTGCCAGCCGAGAGAGGAGGGAGGGAGGGGGAGGGAGAGGGAGGGGGAGGCTGGGCATGGGCCAGGAGTTAAACAGCCATGCCTGCTGACTGTCTCCTCTACCCCCTCCCTCCCTCCCTCCCTCCCTTCGTCCTCCTGGCTGGCCAGACGAGGCTGTGATTGAAGCCCGGCTCTGTTCTGTTGGCACGGCCATGAAAGCAGCTCTATATATAGTCTCTAGCTGCATGGCAACTTCAGCGTGCCACAACTTGTGCTCACTGCTGTTGGTTCTGATTAACATGTCAGAGAGAGCCTCCCGCTGTGCCTCAGAAGGGAGAAGCCTGAGGATTGGGAAATGGAAATTCTGGCGAGCCGGGGCTAATTGCAGCGCAGTAAAACGCTACTGTAGGGTTCTGTAATGTTGCGTGGTCTCATGTGCCGTAACACGCATGTTGTCATGCCATTATACCGCAACACGCATGTTGTCATGGCGTCATACCATAACACGCATGTTGTCATGGCATTATACCATAACATGTATGACAATGATCGGATTGTCAGAGTTGGCCGAAGCATGTTGACAGGTAGCCAGGCTATTTGTTTTTTTTCACAGTCCTCAGATTGATTGCTGGGTAATCCCTGGTTTGGTGGTTAAATCCTAGCGTTGGACCTCTTCCCTCTCTTCTCCCAGGTTGGGGAGAGCTGCCCAGCCACGGCGTCCAGCAGCCCAAGCCTGAGCCGGCCTGGGGGGAGCCTGCGGGCCCGTCTGCTGCGGTGGACAACGGCACCGCGGCCTGGGGTAAACCCACTGGGAGCGTAGGAACCTGGGACGGGGGTCATGAACCCTCCGGACCCTACGGCAGGGGCAACGGACCCCCCGGGTCTGCACCCTGCAAGCCAGGTAACACGCACGCACACACGTACGCGCACACACCCACATAGACAGACAGACACACACACACAGACAGACACACACACACACACAGACAGACACACATACACACGCACACACAGACAGACAGACAGACAGACAGACAGACACACACACACACAGACACACACACAGACAGACACACACACATCCTACTCATAAACATTCACTGTGCTGTAACTCTCCTTTTTCTACTACGTTTTTACACCACCCGAAATGTTACTGTTGCTATAAATGAGATTTAATTGGAAGTGATTTGCATAAAAGAAGGCATTTAGAAATAGAGACTTGCAGGACACTACTGGCACCTAGTGGTTGCATTAGGAACTTACACTCTTTTATTGGAAATTGTTTGTCTAACTTTAGACTCATTATGGGACTTTTGGTGCACTTTCTGTATCAGGAAAAAACATATCTTTTGTTGTTGCTTGACATCCAGCTGTTTCCACTCATACAACTTGTTTTTCTCCTCCAGCTCCCAAATCTATGCAAGATGGCTGGGGTGGTGGAGGGGGAGGGGGAGGGGACGAGAACATGTCATCTGGCCAATGGGGGGAGCCCGACGACGGGGACATGTGGAACAGCCCCGCCTCCCAGGAGAGTAACTCCTCCCACAACTCCTGGGGCAACCAGCCCAAGAAGGGCCCACCAAAGGTCAGTCCATCTATCTATCTTTCTATCTATCTATCTATCTATCTATCTATCTATCTATCTATCTGTCTGTCTGTCTTATCTATCTGTTTTATACATCAATCTATCTGTGAAAAGCTAGTGAGGGTAAAGTGCATTCAACCAATCTTGATTCTGATTCACTGTTATGACCATAGCTATTACACTTCTGTTATAACCATAGCTATTACACTTCTGTTATAACCCTAGCTATTACACTTCTGTTATGAACCATCTTTTGTCTCCTTTAATATTAGCCAGGGGAGGCTGGTGGAGGTAGATATCGGAGGACAGGCTCATTGTGATGCCTGGAATGGAATGAGAAACTGTATCAAACACATGTTTGATACTGTACCATTCCTCATTCCATTCCATTCATTACAATGAGCCCCGTCCTCCGATTTCTACCTCTACCAGCCTCCCCTGACTGTAGCATGTCTTTTGTTCTCTGATCTGACCCCCCCTCCCTCCTGTGTGTCCTCAGGGGAAGATGCCCAACAAGCCAGATGAAGCCTGGATCATGAACCGTCTCATCAAACAGCTCACTGACATGGGCTTCCCGGTACGTACACAAACACACACACACGTACACACACAGACACAGACACATGCTGTCAATCTGATACTCATAGTATATGCTAAACCGTTAGATGGAGGAAGATCCTCAGGAACTGAACTGTTCACTGACTGTTCCATGTTGAAAGGAGGTTACTGACTGTTCCATGTTGAGAGGAGGTTACTGACTGTTCCATGTTGAAAGGAGGTTACTGACTGTTCCATGTTGAGAGGAGGTTACTGACTGTTCCATGTTGAGAGGAGGTTACTGACTGTTCCATGTTGAGAGGAGGTTACTGACTGTTCCATGTTGAGAGGAGGTTACTGACTGTTCCATGTTGAGAGGAGGTTACTGACTGTTCCATGTTGAGAGGAGGTTACTGACTGTTCCATGTTGAAAGGAGGTTACTGACTGTTCCATGTTGAGAGGAGGTTACTGACTGTTCCATGTTGAGAGGAGGTTACTGACTGTTCCATGTTGAGAGGAGGTTACTGACTGTTCCATGTTGAGAGGAGGTTACTGACTGTTCCATGTTGAAAGGAGGTTACTGACTGTTCCATGTTGAGAGGAGGTCACTGACTGTTCCATGTCACTGACTGTTCCCTGTCACTGACTGTTCCATAACTGTTCCATGTTGTCTTCCTCTTACAGAGGGACCCTGCGGAGGAGGCTCTGAAGAGCAACAACATGAATCTGGACCAGGCCATGAGTAAGTCCTTTATGAAGTGTGTGTGTGTGTGTCTGTCTGCGTGAGTTGTGTGTGTCTGCGAGAGTGTGTGTGTCTGCATGCGTGTGCATGTGTGTGTCTGCACGAGTGTGTGTGTGTGTCTGCACAAGTGTGTGTGTGTGTGTGTGTGTCTGCACGCACGCACGCACGCGCGTGTGTGTGTGTGTGTTCCATATTTATCTGACCTGACTGGTCTGGCTGCAGGCGCTCTGTTGGAGAAGAAGACAGAACTAGACAAGCGGGGTATGGGCATGGGGATGTCGGACTACAACAACGGGATGAACAAGCCCTTGGTGTGCCGGCCCCAGGCCCTCTCCAAAGACCCCTCCTCGGATCGCAACCCCTTCCTGGACAAGGTACCCTACCACCGCCGTTACCCAGGGGGAAAAGCACCACTATTGTTCCACGCGATTTCGGAACTTGTAGTCCATTTAATACAGAGCGGAAATTATTCTGTCACTCTAAGGTCGTTTAACAGTTTCAGTTGTTGATGTGGCCTTGCTGCCTTGGCTTGGACCGACACTGGATGATTTCAAACCCCAATTTGATACACAAAAGTTTAAGCTGATGTACTATGTGTTGTCAATTTTAAAGTAGAGCACATCCAACTGTAAGACATGTTTGTGTGAAGGCCTTCACTCTTAAAGTTTAAATCCTCTCCATCCTCTCTCTCTCTCGCTCTCTCTCCCTCCCTCCCTCTCTCTTTCTCCCTCCCTCCCTCCCTCTCTCTCTCTCTCTCCCTCTCTCTCTCTCCTGGTCCAGGACGGTGGTATGGATGACGCCCCCCCCTCACCGTTTATGCCTTCCCCCAGCCTGAAGCACCCCCTGGGCAACAGCATCCTGCCTGGACAGGGCCTGGGCGGGGGCTCCCCAGGGCTGAACATGCAAAACTTGAACAACAGACAGGTAGGCTGGACACACACACACACACACACACACACACACACATATAAACACAGACACCAATCTCCCTGCTCAGGGCCGTAGCGTTCGGATCAGAACCGGACCAGGAGCCCAGTGACCCGGGCCTCTCTGTGTCAGCAGTGTGTTTAGTAACAGAGAGTTCTACTTTCTACTGCTTCTCCCAGATCCAGACACACACACACACACCCTCTCCCAGACTGTGCAACCCTCAACCCCCCCCCCCACACACACAAACACACACACACACTATTGGGCGGGCTCACCTACACACTCAAACCGGATCATTTAGTCAGTCAGTGCAGCTTCAGCAGCAGAGTCCTTGAAAACCCAAACAAAAGAAACGAAAAGAGTCCTTGAAACCCGAGGCCCCCGTCGTCGCCGGAACAACCGATCCCTTGACATTATCCACAGCGTAACAGAGCCCCCCCCCCCCCCCCCCCCCTCGTTCTGCCATTTATTGCCATTTGAAAAGCACAACAATCGCAGTGGAATCCAACTCCACGCTCTGTCCTTCCTAAGTGCTCGATGGAGCCGGGTCGTCCATCTCAGCCGTATTGTTGAGTGGTGCCAATAAGCTAGACCTCCAGTCTGAAAAACCTTTTCAATCAGACTTTATTCATTTATTTATTTATTTGAACAATGTTCCCTATCATATTATAGGGGGGGGGGGGTGGGCTAGCTGATCGCTCCACTTTTAAAAGCGTCTCTCCTTTTCTCTCTCATACATATAATCCCTTCAGTACGACTGACTGAGTCAGAGTCAGGATGACCTTCAGTCTGTCAGGCCTCTTGCTGTGTGGATGCCTCAGGGATTTAGTTAACTTTACACACACAATACTGTGCTGCTTTTCTTTTCAGTGCTAGTGTGATATTCTGAATAGATACATAGATAGATAGATAGATAGATAGATAGATAAATAGATAGATACATAGATAGATAGATAGATACATTGATAGATAGATAGATAGATACATAGATAGATACATAGATACATAGATACATAGATACATAGATACATAGATAGATAAATAGATAGATAGATAGATACATAGATACATAGATAGATAGATACATAGATACATAGATAGATAGATACATAGATAGATAGATAGATAGATACATAGATAGATAGATAGATAGATACATAGATAGATAGATAGATAGATAGATACATAGATAGATAGATAGATACATAGATAGATAGATAGATAGATACATAGATAGATAGATAGATAGATAGATACATAGATAGATAGATAGATAGATAGATAGATACATAGATAGATAGATAGATACATAGATAGATAGATAGATAGATAGATAGATAGGGAAGAGTAGATGGAGTCAAGACAGTTTTATATTTCCTCATTGGAACCTATTAATGCCTCCTCTCTCTGCCTTCTCCCGTGTGTGTGTGTGTGTGTGTGTGTGTGTGTGTGTCTCTGTGTCTGTGTCTGTCTGTCTCTGTGTGTGTCTGTGTCTCTCTTTGTATATGTATATGTGTGTGTGTGTGTAGATGCCGAGTGGAATGTTTGGCAGTAGCGGAGCAGCACAAGCCCGGGCCCTGCAGCAGCAGCCTCCTCCTCAGCCGTCAGTGCCGCCTCTCAGCTCCTCCCAGCCTAGTCTACGCGCTCAAGTGCCTCAGTTTCTCACCCCTCAGGTACACACACACACACACACACACACACACACACACACACACACACACACACACACACACCTCTCAGCTCCTCCCAGCCTAGTCTATGTGCTCAAGTGCCTCAGTGTCTCACCCCTCAGGTGTACACACACACACACACACACACACACACACACACAGATACACAGATGCACACACACACCTCTCAGCTTCTTTCAGCCTAGTCTATGAACTCAAGTGCCTCAGTTTCTCTCCCCTCAGGTACACACACACACACACACACACACACGCACACACACCTCTCAGCTTCTCCCAGCCTAGTCTACACGCTCTCAAGTCTGTGCTCTCAGTGCCTCAGTCCTCTCGGGTACACACACACACACACACACACACACACACACACACACACACACACACCCCAACCTAGCCTATTCAGCTGCCTTATCTAATGGTGTTTATGTTGTGTTTCTGCTCGTCCTTCCCAGGTTCAAGCACAGCTCTTGCAGTTTGCAGCAAAAAACATTGGTCTGAACCCTGCACTTTTAACCTCACCAATAAACCCTCAACAAATGACCCTGTTGTACCAACTTCAGCAACTGCAAATGGTGAGTCAACAATAACATGGCCTCTCCCTCTGCATCAGGGCCCAGGACTCCTCTGATGGGATGTGACATGGTCAGGCCCCTAGGGGGTGCTCAAACTCTTTTGGATAAGGGGATGACTTTATTTTTCTCACACTCCCTTTCGATCATTCTCTCCTCCTGTCCCCCTTCTCTCTCCATCCTCTCTCTCTCCCTCCTCCCTCTCTCTCTCTCTCTCTCTCTCTCTCTCTCTCTCTCTCTCTCCCTCCTCCCTCCCTCTCTCCCTCTGTCTCCAGGCGTACCAGCGTTTACAAATCCAGCAGCAGATGATGCAGGCTCAGCGCAACGTCTCCGGCCCCGTCAGACAACAAGAGCAGCAAGTGAGTCCCCCTCTGCCTCTCTGGAATATCAATAATCTATAATATATCCCCCTCAGCCTCTCTGGAATATCAATAATCTATAATATATCCCCCTCAGCCTCTCTGGAATATCAATAATCTATAATATATCCCCCTCTGCCTCTCTGGAATATGAATAATCTATAATATATCTCCCTCTGACTCTCTGGAATATCAATAATCCATAATCTATCCCCACCCCGTCTTTTCTGGCCCTATCCACTCAACCAACAACCCAGAGTAGTGTGACACACCTGATTCAGCTACTCAAGGTTGGGAAGACCAGTCGATTAGCTCAGTAATCCAGTACCGGGCCCACTGTGGCTCTCCAGAACCAGGATCGAGTATCACCGCCCCTTAGCCCCGCCCCAGTGGGCGCGTGGTGTAGATCTGAAAGGTTTCAACAGGTGTAAGCAAGATGGTGACAGTTCCACCAAGCCTAGCGGAGGACAGGGTGATGACTAGTGTCTTCCTCCTGCCTGCCTATCCAACCCTGTCAGATCTACACAGACTGTAGTGGTTTGGGGGTTGATTCCGGGACAGATGTCCTCACACAAAACAAAAACCGGCTTCCTCCGATGTCGACGACGAGAGTTAGAGTTCTCTAAATGTTCTCACGGTGGTGAAATGAGAGTGAGCGGGTTTGCGTGTGAAGCAGCAGAAACACCACCAGTTGCTCAAGCGGCAATCCATACGGTATGCAGAAGTACATGTTTGAAGAAGAGAAGTTGCACAGTGATGGGAAAGGAAGTTCATGGCGTGTGTTAGACCATCTTGTTCTGTAACCGTTACCGATCATGTATGTTTTCACACCGTATGTTGTCATGCTGAGTCACATGCTTGGATAGTCGGAGAAGCTCACCATGTCTCTCTATCTCTTCCTCCCTCCCCTTCTCTCTCTCTCTCTCTCTTTCTCTCTCTTCCTCCCTCCCCTTCTCTCTCTCTCTCTCTTCCTCCCTCCCTCCCCTTCTACATCTCCCTCCCTTTTTTTTCTCTCCTTTTCCTTGTCTCCCCTCTCCTCTTCTTTCTCCCTCTCCCCTCCCCTCCCCTCCCCTCCCTCCCTCATAGGTTGCACGTACAATCAATAACATGCAGCAGCAGATCCAGCAGCACCAGCGCCAGCTGTACCAGGCTCTGCTGATGAAGCAGCAGCAGCAGCCCCAGGGGGGGCCGTCTCACTCCGGCCTGCACCCCAGCGCCGGCAAATCATCCCTGGACTCCTACCCAGGCCACCCCCAGGCTTCAGGGCAGGGCCTGTCCTCCGACCTGCACACCAAAGAGCCGCAGTCTTCTCCCAACTCCTACAGCCCCTACCCTCTCTGTGAGTCATGTAGACACGTCCCAGTACACACACACACACACACACACACCCACCCACACACACACACCTTATCTGTAAGACACACACACCCACACACACACCTTATCTGTAAGACACTCACACACACACACACACCTTATCGGTAAGGCACTCTCATTCACACCCACACACACACACACACCGTATCTGTAAGACACTCTCATTCACACCCACACACCCACCTTATCGGTAAGGCACTCTCACTCACACCCACATACACACACACACCTTATCTGTAAGAGATACACTCACTCACTCTCTCTCTCTCTCTCTCACACACCCACACACACACATACACACACACACCTTATCTGTAAGAGACACACTCACTCACACACTCACTCTCTCTCTCTCTCTCTCTCTCTCTCTCACACACACACACACACTCTCACAAACACTCCATATAATTTCACTTCTCCCCATTAGTTAGTCAGAAGCTGTTTATTATGTATTATTGTGTGTCAGTATTATATAATTTATATTGAGTGTGTGTGTGTGTGTGTGTGTGTGTGTGTGTGTTTCCCCTTGTAGCTGGTCTCAATCCAAACATGAATGTAAACTGCATGGAGGTGGGGGGCATGTCCATGAAGGAGCCCCCCCAGCCCCAGTCCCGCCTCTCCCAGTGGACCCACCCCAACTCCATAGACAGCCTGTCTGGCAACTCCTCTCACATGGAGACCAACCTCAATAAGCACGGTAGGACTCACACACACACACTCTCACACACACACACTCACACTCACTCTCACACACACGCAGTCTCACACACTCTCACACACACATTCTCACACTCACACACACACACACACATTCTCACATGCAAATAACAAGGTCAAGAGACACCTTTTTTTTTAAACTAATGATTCTGACAATTGGTTGATTTACAATAAATGTCCACGACTTTTCTCATCAAGTTCCTCTCACACAGTTTTCACGAGTCAGACGCTTGTCAGCCACAAACACCTCCCTCTCATTCTCTCTCAACACTCAGTGTGAAGCAAGCTAGCAAGTGTCGAAGTAAACAACCGGTGGAAATCATCACGCGTTTCAAAAGGCATTTATCTGTGTCACAATCTAAATGATGAAACTCACCTCCTTAAAAGGTGGCTGTAGTGGAAAACCTCCTTAAAACGCTCTGGTTGGAAATCTATGTTCAGTCAAAATGAATTCTTTGACGTACAAAGTCCTATTTGTGTAGCTGGTGGTGTTTTCTACACCTGGGCAAGACCTGTTGTTTTATATGGTGAAGGCGAGACAAAAACAGCCAAGGCACTACATGGGCATGTCTCCATGGAGATGGTTGGAAACAGCCACCGGGGCCCTCAGTGCAAATCAATGGGAATAATCATTATTCATCCAAGATGATTCAAACAGCAGGTGCTTCAATTGTTGTTGTTTTATAAATATGTTTTTAGGGCTTTTCTGCTTTATTGGGATAGAGACAGTACAGATTGACAGGAAGGACGGGTGAGAGAGAGGAGGGATACACCCCTGTCTCCTATGCTTGCCGGCTGTTCACCAGCGAGAGCTGACTGATGTCCTCTGGTTGTGTCTACAGGTGCCATCTCTGCTGCCTCCAGCCTGGGCCCCCCAGGGAAGGCCTCTATGGACGACTCCTACAGCCCCTACAGCATGATGGCAAGCTCTGAGTCTCCCACCTCCCCCCTGGTGCCCCCAGACAGCTGGGGCCAGGGAAAGAGCCCCAATGAGAAGATCACCAACGGAACCAACATCAACTGGCCACCAGGTCGGCGCTGCGGACCATTTGAACTTGAAAAGCTTTATTGATTGATTTATTTTCTTCATATGAGCAACATTGAACATTGTGACCCAAAATGAAGAGGCACACCCACACAGAGACACACACACAGAGATAGACACAGAGACACACACACACACACACACAAAGTACAATGTGGCTGATGATTATTTGCTTTGATAATTTCCAAGGATATTTCACAGTAATCTACACTTAAATTGGGGAGAAGAAGAATTAAACAATAGTAGAATAATTAAACGGGTATCAGATAAGGATTTCTGTTGTTTCCCACCCAATCATATTATGATTGGACAAACAAAGTTAATGACTGTTCTGGGAACTTGGGAAGTGACTGATACTAGGCCTACCAATTATTAAAAAAAAAGATCTTCTAGCATTGTGACTGCCTACGGCCCCTGGCTGAGCATTGATTACTTTATCTTATGATGACTGATGGATAGATGATGCACTTACTTAAACAAATGTATTTGCTGTGAGTCGCTTTGGATAAAAGCGTCTGGTAAATGACTTAATGACTGTCCTGTCCTCCGTCGCCTTGCGTTCGTCAGAGTTCTGCCCTGGGGTGCCGTGGAAGGGCCTGCAGAACATCGACCCGGAGAACGACCCCAACATGACCCCAGGAAGTGTTCCCAGTGGGCCCACCATCAACACCAACATCCAGGATGTCAACCGCTACCTGCTCCGAGACCGCAGTGGAGGTGAGGATGGAGGGGTGAGGGGAGGGGGGATGGATAGGGTTTCCAGGGGAGTGGGGGGTGAGGGTGAGGGCTTCCGGGGGGGTGAGGGCTTCCGGGGGGGGGGGGGGGGGGGGGGTGAGGGCTTCCGGGGGTGGGGGGTACACCCATCTCCACAGTGGGTTTTTACTTGACCACAGCCTTTTCTCGAGGGTTTCTGCTGTCATCTTTTTCTTTGCTTTTACCATGCATCACTGCACTCCCCCTGTATCCTTACACGACACCGAAGGCCTGGTTGCATCGCACCACATAATAATCATGTTATGCACCTAGTTCCTGTTCACACCCCTCAATGTCTCCCCAAACTGCTTCTTGGAGCCATCTCTTAGTCTGTCAGTGGTCTGAGTATTGGTATGAATTCAAGTTGATATGTTTCTGTTCCCCCCCCCCCACACCCCCCACCCCCTCTGCCCACACCACAATGGAACACGCCCACAGCCGCGTCCCCTACTCCGTCATGTCAGAATGGCTCTCTGCCCCCCAGCAGTGACTGGCCTGTCAGTATGAGTGGCTACACTAGCTCTTTCAGTCTGTCCTCCCCGGAGGAAGACAGCACAGGTACAGACCCAGACACCCCCCCCCCCCCAAAATGTGTGGACCCCCCCCCCCCTTTGACCTTTCACCCCTGGCCCTGACCCCCTCGCCCCAATTACCACCGTAGCAACACACCTCTATCCTGTGTGTGTGTGTGTGTTTGTTCGTTCTGTGTTTGCTGTGAGTGTCAGGTCTGTCCTCTTTGCTCTCCTTTAATCCTGCTACTGCCCTTAATGAACAGAAGCTGTATGTCAAGTCTACACCCCTGTAGTATACAGCCTTTCATTGAACTGTGTCCGCAGAACCAAACGTTCCTCGAATGTTGTAGCGATACAAGATTCAGCACGGTGTTCGTCAGCATGCGTTAGCATGACGTGAGTGTAAGCAAAGCATCGAGAAGTTCTGGAAAGACGCCCCTCATTGTCCTCTCCTCAGACGCTGCATTACTCATGCATGTAAAAACAGATGTGGTGTAGCTACTGAGGTTTGTTATAGATGGGGATGTCCAGAGCGTCACCCTTGAGCTCCAAATAGATTTCTATGAACATCTCTCGCTCCCCCTCTCTGAGATTATAAATAGGCCTGTGTGCAAAGGGTCCATCTCTACGGTGTATGTCATAACTTCACTTCACACCTTCCATCTCTCCTCCCCCAGGTAAAATGTCAGATATGAAGTCGACCTGGTCCCCTGGGCCCATCTCCCACAGCCAGGCCTCTCTGTCCCACGAGCTGTGGAAGGTCCCCCAGGGCCCCCGCAACACCTCGGCAGCCCCCACCAGGCCCCCCCCAGGCCTGAGCAACCCCAAGCCCACCTCAGGCTCCACCTGGGGGGGCAACTCTCTGGGCCTGGCCCAAGGCTGGAGCAGCTCCTACTCCTCAGGTACAGTGGCCTTTTTTAAGTCTTTGATTTATTTGTTTACTTTATTTATCTTACTTTTTATTTTTTATTGATCCAGGTGAGCCAGATGAGAGTCAATGTTCATTGTCAGTCATCTTTAGAAAAATAGTTAAATGACACCCGTTAAATTGACGTCTCACAAGGTAAAAATCGGAACAGCACTGAAACTACGACAAACGCGTGTCATTCAGAGTTGATACAGCCGTTTGACACACAATTGGCCGACGTCAACTGAACCAGCTTGTGGCTTCGTCAAGTTCCTGAAAAAGAAGCACATATGAATCCTAGCAGAGCAGATTTGACAACAGATTGAACAGAAATGTGAAACCCAAAGTGTGGGTGTGGTTGTATGAGTGTGTGGCCCTCCTCCTCACTTTGTTCTACCGTTCACTTGCTCTCCGGAGGAGGAACACACCCCTGCTGTGGTTTAAGAGGCTTAACTTGCCAAACTGACATCTTGAGGCTTCAAAGACGCGCTCAATATGTGAACTGGTTTTGACACCGAGCATCTGAAGAGTTCACCATTGTGGTAGAATGACAGCTACATGTAGGGAGGTGTGGTGTAACAGAAAGTAAATTACAGACAATATTGACACGCAAAAAACACAAAACAAAACAATAGATGAGACATTTGTTGGATATATTGGAGTATGAGGTGTTGAATTTTATTCCCTTTCTCCCTCCCCTCTCCCAGAGGGCACCACATGGAGCACAGACAGCTCCAACAGGACCAGCAGCTGGCTGGTCCTGAGGAACCTCACCCCCCAGATTGACGGCTCAACCTTGCGGACGCTGTGCATGCAACACGGCCCCCTCATCACATTCCACCTCAACCTGACCCAGGGCCAGGCCGTGGTCCGCTACAGCTCCAAGGAAGAGGCAGCCAAGGCCCAGAAGTCCCTGCACATGTAAGAACAACAATAATACACTTTATAGGTGCTATATAATATACTGTGTACTTGTGAACATGAAATCACAATCATCTCAGAAAACGAACAGGACACACGTACAGGATTCAATGGCTGGCTCTGTATCAGACATTACTTCATTAGTTTCTACTTGACTCAAAAAAAAAAAAGCCTTTGGTCTGAAAATATGACCTTTTATATAGTCTTCTGTTCAACTTCATTCGGTGAAACAGCGCCAGACTGTACGTAGGCCTCTGTGTATGTGTGTGGGCCTCTGTGTGGAGGTTGTGTGTGACCGTGTGTCCTCTCCCTGCTCCCAGGTGTGTGCTGGGGAACACCACCATCCTGGCGGAGTTTGCCGGGGAGGAGGAAGTCGCCCGATTCTTTGCACAAGGCCAGCAGCAGCACGCGCCCACATCCAGCTGGCAGGCCAACCCAGGCACCAATCAGACGCGGATGGGCGGAGCCTCGCAGTCGCACGCCATTGGCCACTGGAGCAGCGGCGGTGGAGGCAGCGGAGGGCTAGGGGGAGGAGCCAAGGCGGCCGGAGACCTGCTGTGGGGGGGGGTGCCCCAGTACCAGAGTCTGTGGGGACCCCCCGGCGGGGAGGACGCACGCCACATCGGGAGTCCCACCCAAATCAACACACTGTTGCCAGGAGACCTGCTGAGTGGAGAGTCCATGTAGGAGGCGTGTTCGGACACTAACCAACCGTGACGCCGCGCAGCTGCAACAGCTGGTGGAACGACAGGAAAAGAAAAAGGAAACATTTTAAGGAAAGAAAAATAATAATACAAACATTTAAAAAAAAAAAAAAGAAAGAAAGATTCAATGAACAGGAGCAAAACCAAGCAAATCACGTGGCGATAATCAGTATCAATGGAACTGTGAATCGTGAACCGGAAGGCAGAGGGGGGAGCAAAACAAAAACTGCTGATCCCTCTCCTTCTATTTTTACCTTGTCTACTTCTATGTTTTGTTTATTTAGGTTTCCTTTTCAAAAATGGGAGGTTTCGTTTCTAGTATTCACGAAATAAAAAAAAGAACAATGACATGGAGGAGAGATAAAAATGACTCAATTGAAAAGAGAGAGCCTCTAAGTGTTTTTAAGTTTTCCATGAAATATCGCTGACATTCTGTGTGAAGTGTTTTTAGGAGAAGAAGCAATCGAAGAAGCTGCCCTTTTGAAACTTTCCTTTGCCCCCAAACTCCCAAATTGAAAATCAAAAAACAAAAACTACCATTCCCAGCATGCCCGTAGCCAATGATTATGGTTCAAAGACCTTTACTTGTTACTTACATCGTTTGTTTCTCAGCACTAATTATTAGCCTTAAGTGCTCTCCGGCCCGGGTCCTTTCTCAAGCCGCCTTTTTTTTTCTGTTGGTTTTTAAACTGAAGAAAAGAATTGTTTGTTTAAAAAAAAACTAAAAAAAAAAAACTAAAAAAGAAACTTGCACAGTCCCCATCTCTGAGCCAGCGATTGGAGCAGGACACACAAGTGTGACCAACCAGGTCACTCAGCAGTATGAGGCCTGTCTACGCTGAGCCGACCAATCATCAGTTTGGAAAAAAAAAAAAAACTAAACAGTTTCTGTTTTGGTTGTTTGTTCGTAAAGGGATTTACACTGCTGTGTGTTTTTTTTTTTTTTTTTTTTTTTTTTTGTATTATCCAGGCGCGTTTTTCTATCTATGGCAACGTACGCTGAGAGAAGGTTATTACCGTGGTCGACCTAGCTGAGTGTTTTATTGTGTACTTAGATGAGTAGAGTAATGTCTGGTGGCACCTAATCATCTGTCTGTGAGTCCAGATACCACTGCTCAGAAGAACGTCTATACTTCAACTATACTCACAATACTCGCCTAACAGGACATACAGGTGCTTGTCAGTTTGTCATTCGTTGTCGGTTCCGTTGGTGGCCCCTCCTCGTCCCGTTATGGTCTACCGGTTTCTGGAAAGACAAAAAAAAAAAAACTTCAAAAAAAAAAAAAAAAAACACAACTTCACCTTGGATGTGACAGTTACATTGTGCAATATACGCCACAGACTCTTTCTTCCGTCCACACAAGTCAACAGGAGCAGGTTTTTTTTTTTTTTTTCAGTTGAATTCTTTTTTTTCTCGTTCTCAATTTTTGTTGTTGTTGTTTGTTGTTGATCAAAGCAAAGAACTTTGGAACTACAGAAACCTTACCTTTTCAAAAACCCAGATACCCACCAGAACCCCTTGACTCCTCCCCCCCCCCCCCCCCCCACGCCCTGTCCTGTAAAACTGTTGGGCTAAAACTCAGTAGAGAGGAAGAGCAGGTGTTATTAACTGTAAACTGTGTGTTCAGAATCTGTACGGTCTGAGACTTAACACCTAGTACACAGCTGGGTACATGTGAATGCACTTCCTCTCTGCGTTGCCACAGCAACACCCAACAGAGACTGAATCCAGATGTGGGGGGGGGAGGGAGGGAGGGAGGGGTGGGGGGAGTGGGCTGGGATTGAGGGGCTGGGGACATCTGGCACAATACCAAATAAGAGGGGTTTCTCCTAATGCAGTAGATCTACGAGTGTTCCTTGCATTTGGTACTGTACAAAACCACGAGAGAGACTAACCTTTTTCTATTTCAAAGGGTTTTATCATAGCACTTACGAGGAGCAAAACGCTTCAACTGCAATCCAATAAATCAGAAAAATGGAGCAGGAAAAAAACTACAAAAAAACAAAACAAGCTCATGCTCTTTTTTTTGTACTGTATCTATAGTTGGAAATACGTCTGGCGGAAGGATACCTTGTTCTGGCGGATGGATACGTTGTTCTGGGGGATGGATACGTTGTTGTACTTCGGTCCAGGGACTAGAATGGACTGCGAGGAAATAGTAGCAGGATGAAGGGAAACAATACAAAAACTGAATCTACTATTGGACAAATAATCTGCAGTGTATTTTTTTTCTTTCTTTCTTCTTCTTCTTTGAACTATATCAAAGTGAATATCACTGTTACTCCAAAACGTTTAGCCTCGTCCTGTCTGGAGGCGCTTGACATGCAATGTTACCTGTCTCCGGTGTGGGTCGGTCGGCCGCTCGGTCGGAGTGGGGTGGGGAGGGGGAGGGTCCACTGAGTGCCTCTGCTGTGGTGCCCTTGGTGCTGATTGGTCAGCTACCCCACTGCAGCACTTCCTCCAGGGCCGGCACCAAGCCCCCATTGGACCCCCTCAGCCCGGCAGGAAACGGCTCCTCCAAGACTGGCCAATCAGCACGGAGCTACCGGTCTGCGCCAGCCAACCAGCAGCGCTTGACCTCGTCTCAACCCTCCCTCCCATCTCCCCCTTCTTTCACACAAAGATCACTTTAGCTGGAAGTCGAGACAGTCAAATTTCTGGAAATTGCCAGTGTTGTTTTATTTTTGTTATTATTTTTTTTCTCTCTCCTTTTTGATGTTGTATTTTTTGGGGGGAATTTGTTCTATTTGTCTACATGTAAATGCAGTGGTCTTTTCAAGATGGCTGCTGAAACTAGCCCTTCACTGTTCATATGCAGAAACACTTTGGTCAGAGGTGCCTCTGTATGTTCATCCTGTGTATTGAATGCAAAACGAGGATCAATACTAAGGAACCGTCGTTGATTGTCGATTATTATTATTATTGGTTTTTATCTTACTGATGATCATTATTGCTTTGTGTTGGACAGTATTCTGTAGTACTTCCAAGTAGTATCTGGAGACGTTGTGTAGGATTAGATTAGATAGGGTGTCTCAGCCGGGTGAGTGTGTCCCGGCCCTAGCTGCTCTGCCTGCCCGTCCGCAGGCTGTCCCCCCTCCTGCCCCTCGCTCAGCTGCTACGCTACACCCTCCTCCTCCTCCTCCCCTCCAAACTCAACCAGACAGCTAACCGCTAACGGCTCTCCCCTGACCAGACCAGATAAAGCCTAAACAGACCCTGCAGCTCTGTTTCTATGCAAAGACTCGAGGCTGGGGCCCTTTACAATGTGCCAATCCTGGCTTAGGAATGAGCACTGACTCCCAGAGCTAGACAAACCTAACCTCCTGTGTATGTAGTGTAATGTCCTTCAGCATTTCAAAATGGCCGCCATTCCTAAAGAAACAAACAAACAAACCAACCAACAGCTGGGCTTAAACCACAACACTGTCATATATATATTCCAAACTCCCCCGTCTGCGGGGAGAACCACTGGAGGTAGGCTTCTCTCTCTTCACTGTGCTGAAGAAGACATCTCGTCAACTTGATCTCAGGGTAGGGGAGGCGACTTTAGACACAAAACAATTCTAACAGATGCAGCTCTCTATTTGTGTCCTTTTGCTGTAAGAGAGCCACGTCCTACACTAAAGGCAAGCTGTGCAGTAGCACAGCACAGAGCTGATAGCTGTAGAATAGCACATCGGGAATGTGATCGTAACAGACTCACTCCTAACGGAGGCCTGCTGTAAGTTACAATGTAGGGGCCCGTTCTGCATGCAAGAGATGCCAACGTTGATATCCTATTATGTGCCAATACAAAAAAAAAAACACAGCCCATGTCATTGTATCTGGTGAAAGAGTCATTTCTCTTCCCAGTTTGGAGAATCTTTGATAACCTTTGCGGAGGAAGCAGGGGGGGACAGGAGGGATCAAACAGATGGGCGGCCGCACCTCACCCTGGACGAACTGAGATAATCTTTGCTTTTGTGGGGAATACCCCGTTGAGGAGTAAAATCTTTCCTGGATTGGGGGTTCCAGTAATGCTACGGTGCACAGTTTGATGATGGGTAATCCCGGGTACATATTTTTTTAAACCAAAAAGTAAAAATTGCATTTTAACGTCATTTTTATGAAGTTTGACAAAAAATCTAAAAATGAAAAAAACCTAAACCGAGAGAAAAAGGAAAAAAAAAAAAAAAAAAAAATCTATAATATGTTAAAAAGCTCTGCACTTCTAGCTGAAACGTCTCCAGCAGGCAGTGTCTCTCCTCCCACCCATCCAGGGAACAGGACTGCAGGCTGGGGTGCCTTCTTGTGGATGCTTTATTTATCGTAATTGTTTGTGTTCTGCTCAAAGCAGACCCACAGAACTGTACAGTTCCACTGACCCAGATGGCTTGGGCCCACTGTATCAGCCCCCAACCCTCCTCACCGTATCTGCGGGAGGGGGAGGGGGGGGGGAGAGGGCGCATTTCAAGAGGTACAAAAAGTCTTAAAGAAAACAAAAACGGGAAAAGGCTACCTTTCAGGACTTCACGTAGTCCTGCAGCACACTAGCAAAAATCACTATTGCCTGTTTCTGTAAAACTGCCTTTGATCCAAGCTCAGACAGACCCATTAGCCGAAGGACCTCTGGGGTCCTCGTACTCTGCGGGAGAATCCAAAACCGTGTGAGGGGGTGGGGTCAACCACCCACCCCCCCCCCCTTCTACTGCTGCACCAGCACTTCTACAGTCTGACGGTAGATGTAAGTATAACGGTGTGTGGTAGCACATCACAACACCTTGGATCTCCACCTCTTTTCCTTTTAATAAAGGTCTGGGTTTAATTCAAGTGAAAGATGAGCAATATGTATTTTCCCCCGCAAATAAGTTATAGGAAGAAAGTAAATAGGGTTAAAAGTGATACTTGATGGTTCAAGAGAAATGTGTGTGTTTCCTATCTGGAGTCGGATATGCATGTCCTGGTTGTAGAATACATCTTACAGTACCTTTAAGTGCTTGTACTGTATGTAGATTTGTTGTTGAAACAAAGTCTAAACTCCCAACCTGAAATCACCTGTTTTTTAACACATACTTTCCCAGTAGAGAAAAAGATCATAAACATATCAAAACAAAAATATAAACACAAATACTTGAATCAAGGAGCGCCAATGACGTAATGTGAAGTCTTTTGTAATTTCTTTTTGTCTGACTTGTGCACTTCCCAGCTTTTTTTTTTTTTTTTTTTTTTTGAGGACATCAGTTCAAAATATTGCGTTTAAGTTTCAAAAGAAAGAAAAAAAATATTGGAAGAAAAAAAAAAAAAATGCAAAAATCATCTTTGTTGTGTTGAAAGTCAGAAATGTATGTATGTATGAGTGTGTGTGCAAACAACTGTGTGTTTGGTGGGCCTTCGCCTGCTGTTTGGTTCCATTCAGTATGTTGTCCTGTTGTCTGTTCTCTTATTCCGTTTTGTTTTTTTGCTTGTCAAAAACTATATTCTGATAGACATTGTTATGATCTTCTAACATTGCACTGAGTGTCTTCTGCCCCTCACTCAGCTAATCGTAGAGAAACGAGACTAAGTACTGAGGGGAAATGGTGACAATTCACGTGTAAATGTTTACTCAAGGACTTAATGAAAAAAAGGTTTTTTGTTTTATCTGTAAAATGTTTATCTACCTTATAGTGGCTTTTATTGTGGTATAATCCAAATAACATGGATTATCATTGAGTATTGCACCATTTTGTTCTGATTACAAATAAAAAAATAAAAAAAACTTTAAAAAAAGTAGAAAAAAAAACTTTAAAAAAAAAACTCAAAGAACTGTGGCCATAGATAGTAGTAGAAGGAGTAGTAGATCCCTATGTTAACTTGATGGAGAAATGGAAAGGGATGAACGTGTGGGAAGTGAGTTTGTTACAGGACTCATTTCAGAGGTGCCTATCTTTCTGTTCCTTTTTGCAAAGCCACCTGTCGTTTACAAAACATTTCATTTGTCTGAAGTTCAAGGAAAAGGAATTTATAAAACGGGAATGTTGAGGAAAAAAAAAAAAGAGGACAAATTCCATCTTCCATCAAATGAATATGAACATAAAAAAAACTTTGCAAAATGAAGATTTATGCTACTTTCAGAACTCTGGGATTGATCAGTGTTGTGTTGTATTTCAATTCTAATTTCTCTTTTGATGTCGACAGACTATCTATCTCTGTGTATTGATTTATTAGATTTTTTTTGTTAGTTTTTTGGTCTGTAAAAGACGACGCAATTTGCTCACTATCTTGCACACTCGTAAAAGATGTGGATCTCGTCTCAGGAAGGCCAAGGTTCCAGAGTACCAACTCCACCATTTTGATTTTGAATTTTTATGAGAGATAAATGACAATAACAATGAGAAACTTAACTCCAAGCACTGAAGGTTATGGATTTTAATAGAATATGAAATACCATTGTTTCTAAACAAATCTGTAGCAAGTTACATATTTACCAAATAAAGGACTGAAAATGAACTTTTGAAAAAAAAAAAGGAAAAAAAAAAAGGAGAGTGCTTTACATGTAAATCTATATGTAGAAATTGCTTTACATTTAAACGAAAAATGATCAATGGTTTTGATTGTCAAAAGACAGTAATAGGACATACAATTAGTTGTATGTTTAACATGTATTATTTTTCTTTAAGGTTCCATCCTGTAGTTCAGGAGCACCGTGCATTACTCTGTCTCTCTCCTGTCCTTCACATCTCTGTTTCTGTGGCAGGTATTCAATGAGTTAAAGAGATTCTTATGTAACACAGATGGGTTTTCAGAGACAGATAGATTGAAACGGAGGAAAAGCTGGTTTGAAAAGGATCATGATCTATGCACAAGTGGGAGGGAGAGTGTCTGTCTGTCTGTCTGTCTGTCCGTCCGGGCCCTGCTTTTCTCCGGGGCCCGGCGACAACAACAATGACAACTCGTACTCTGGGGTTCAGGGTTCGGTGTAGTAAGGGGTGTGTTTTTGTTGCTCAAATTTGCTATGTTTTTTTTTGTTTTTAGTTTGTTTTTTTCTTCCTCCCTCCTCCTCATCATCATCATTATCATCATCAACAGATGTATGGCAAATCTTTGCATTGCGTCGCCATGCTGTGTAATCCTTAACCAATGAGCGCTTATACTCCTGCTAAAGCACTGTGGGTTCAACTGAGAAAGCCCATGATTTTAAAGGCTGTCCGTTTTTTAAAGGGGGAGGGGGGTGGGGTGGGTGGGTGGGTATGGGAGGGGAAGGGGGGAACTTTGCCTTCTGCCTTTTTCTTTATTTTAAAAACAAACATTAAGGAAAAATGTCTGTACTGAGATACAAAGTTGTGGCTTTTAAACGTTGTTATTTTTCTCTTTCCTCATAGAATGTGATTGTTAATGACATGCACCGGAAAATAATGTTTCCATGAACTATGGAGCTTCTTTCGGACTATATTAATAAATTGCAATTTTTCTTGGCTGTTAAGAAGTGTCTTGTCTCAGTTATTTTTGTCTGTTATTTTTGTCTCAATTTGTGTTTATTAATATATCATTATAAATGATTTCATTCCTTTTAAGAAGCAAAGCTACAGATACAGATATTGCATTCTACCACTACTGCTCTCTGATAAGATGTTTTTAAAATATATATATATACACATATACATATATATATATAAATATGTGTGTGTATGTATATATGTGTGTGTGTGTGTATATATATATATAAATATGTGTGTGTATGTATATATGTGTGTGTGTGTGTGTATATCTAAATATATATAGTATCAGTCAAAAGTTTGGACACACCTTGCCAAGAGTGTGCAAAGCTGTCATCAAAGCAAAATGTTAGGGTGGGGGGGGGAGTGAATACATTTACATTACATTAAACAGACGCTCTTATCCAAAGAGACTACTGTAGAACAACTGCATCCATCTCAGGAAAAAACTACATATCATAATCATCCCAATCTGAATAGTTATAGTTCAATGCATAGCCGTTTAGATGAGGGGGTTGACCTCATCCTGGAGAGGTGAGTGAGTAATTGTGAAAGTCCTATACTCCGGTGTAGGTAAGAGAGAGGCTGATTTCACCTCTCAAGCTGCCTCCCTCTTCTCTGGGACCAGCGGGGACCCCTGGGGACTCTCATAGTGGTTCTCAGGTCGAAAGTTGTCATCAGGCCCAGATGTATCCATTTCCTCCAGATGGGGGGACATGAAGTGGTGGGAAACAGATTTTCGTTTGGGGGGCCGCACCCCAACCATCTCCTCATAGATTTCAAACCCTGCCTGCGGTTTGACACGGTGGCGTGCCTGGCCCTGACAGGGGAAAGAGGAAGTGAAGAAAATCGGTGAAGGAGGCAAGGTACAACTGACACTTTTTTTTAGTTTTACACACACTGCTGAATCTGAACAGCGAGAGAGTTTGGTTTTTGTTGTTTTTTCCCCCCCCCAAGGTGGCATCCTCAAGGTGAGAGACATTACTCAATCAGAACTGCTTCCTATTGAGAGAATCAGTGTTTCAGTCAATGCCAGTGCCACCAGGAAACAACTGGGGCACATAAAGCAGAACATTGCAATTGATCAGAATGCAACTGAAAGGCAATTGGACATTCGAAAAAAAACACCTCTGAGCTCAGCCAACGACCCATAGATAACAAGCTGACGGCAGAATGAAATAATCAGTCGCACAGAAACCAAAACGTTGCACTGTGTCTTTCGTGGTTGGCCAGATAACGTCAGGTAACGTCTCAAAAAACAACTGAGGTGAGGGGAGCTTTATAGCGCAGCACACTAATGTCCTTACAACGTAATCGCAAGGTTCCAGGAAGGATGGGTGGGTGGGGGGGGGGTGACATGCAAGACGTGTTGTGGGTCGGCATCAAACCAGGAACCTTGCGATTATGTGGTATGCGCGTTAGTGTGCTACACCACATATAGACTAATACATAAGACTAATGTATCTCAGGCCTTCCGTCCATATTCAACGGGCACCGTCGTGAACCGGAGACATCATATGGGCTACTCACGCAGTAAACCACCGCCATGACAGCGAGGAGGAGGAGCAGCAGGCCCACAGCTGCAGAGGTGGCGTACAGGAGGGTGGCGTAGCTGGAACAGCTGCAGTGACCGCCTACACACACACACACACACACACACACACACACACACACACACACACACACACACACACACAAAACATTGAACAGGGTCCCACATTAAAGGCTCATTCAAACAGCTTACAAGTTTAGCTTTGCCTTCAGTCGTCGAATTCTGAACTGCTCCCACATGCAGTGAAACGACTAACAGTCATGTAACTGGTTCTGATAGGCTCACAGCAGGTTCAGCTGCTGACTGGTTCTGATATGCTCACAGCAGGTTCAGCTGCTGACTGGTTCTGATAGGCTCACAGCAGGTTCAGCTGCTGACTGGTTCTGATACGCTCACAGCAGGTTCAGCTGCTGACTGGTTCTGACACGCTCACAGCAGGTTCAGCTGCTGACTGGTTCTGATAGGCTCACAGCAGGTTCAGCTGCTGACTGGTTCTGATACGCTCACAGCAGGTTCAGCTGCTGACTGGTTCTCACCATTGCACTCAAGACAACTATGAAAATAAACTTAGGGATACATGTAGGGTAACATGTAGCAACAAAAGCTTCGTATTGAGCTATAACTAGGCCTGTGGTTATCTGGGGGGGGGCGTATTGAGCTATAACTAGACCTGTGGTTATCTGGGGGGGGGGGCGTATTGAGTTAGAACTAGACCTGTGGTTATCTGGGGGGGGGGCGTATTGAGTTAGAACTAGACCTGTGGTTATCTGGGGGGGGGGCGTATTGAGTTAGAACTAGACCTGTGGGGGGGGGGGGGGGTCTGTTTTGAATGTTGTTTGCTTGCAGCCGTTATTAGTGATCCACTTCACCACTGCTAAAACCGAAACTACTTCCCACAACACGTCGACACCAGCTTCTTCTCTTCTGTTTGCATGTAAAGACAGTTTCAAGGAAAGAGCAAAATCATCTAACCAGATAACCAACCAACCAACTACCCCCCCCCCCCCAGGTCTGTCCACTTAAACGGGATTTGTAGAAAAGCAACATCCAATATCCCATGTTTATGACCACCAGCATACTGTAGGTAAACAAAATCTGGCCAAATTCAAAACACCTAGGATATAGTTTTGGTTAAAGTACACAGAAGTGACTTGAGCAGCTGGGTTCACTTAACATGGACTAATTATTAATATTATTAATTCACGAGCCCTGTATAATGACCCACCTTGCACAAACACAAAGTAGGCGTGTCTCCCTAGCATGGAGCTGGTGTTGGGCCTGTCGGGGAGCAGCAGCTCACAGCTGTAAAAGCCAGTGTCTTCAGGCTGCAGGTGAAGGAGGGTAAGGTTGTAGGCCAGGCCGCTGGGGGACGTGCCCAGGTGGAGGCTGAGCCTTTCAGGGGGGAATGGAGAGGAGGTGGAGAGGTGGGTGGTGTTGGGATGCTTGGAGTGGAAAAGCACCTCCACCTGCGCCCGGCCCTGCCTCCGCTTTAGACATACGCCCTCCGTGGCAGCAGCCTTCCCATGGGGGGCCAGGCAGGGGAGCACGACCGCCCCCCCCACGCAGGTCTCTAACACCCCTACGTCCACTGACCCTGCGGCATCTCAACAAGGGGAAGGGAACAGACACGTATGCGTATGTAACCATGCTTCAGACCTGAAAATGTAACTGCCCAGGCAGGCTAACCCAATCCTACGGGCGTACATACCTTGGTCGTTCACACCAATGGTTGAGCTGCAGCTAGCAGCGACAGACTATTGTTAGTTGAGCGACAGACTATTGTTCGTTGAGCGACAGACTATTGTTCGTTGAGTGACAGACTATTGTTCGTTGAGCGACAGACTATTGTTAGTTGAGCGACAGACTATTTGTTCGTTGAGCGACAGACTATTGTTAGTTGAGCGACAGACTATTGTTCGTTGAGCGACAGACTATTTGTTCGTTGAGCGACAGACTATTGTTCGTTGAGTGACAGACTATTGTTCGTTGAGCGACAGACTATTGTTAGTTGAGCGACAGACTATTTGTTCGTTGAGCGACAGACTATTGTTCGTTGAGTGACAGACTATTGTTCGTTGAGTGACAGACTATTGGGGCAGGGAGGAGAGAGCTTGTGTGTCGGGGTGAGAACAGTCTTTTACACACACAACCTCCTGATCTCTCAGGAGAGACAACAACATATATTAAGAGGAAACCAATTGATTTAATAAATTTGACTACATACTTACCAGTGTCATTAACATACAGAATGAACTCCGTCCGGCCAGGGCTCTTTAAGTCGACGGTGGATCTGAGGAACACAAACTCACAGTAGTAGAGGTCTGTGTCTGAACCCCTCAGTTGGCTGATGGTCACGTTCACCTGACTGTTACTGGGGTCCCCGGTGACGCGGAAGCGATGGTTGCCATACTTCTCGCTGATTGTGGGCGGAGTTAAGGTGTACATGAAGAGCACTTCGTCGGGGCGTATCCGCTTCCGTTTCAGGGAGAGGCCGATAGGCTTGCTGTCATTCAAATCAGAAACACAGGGAAGAACCACAGACTCACCCTTGAATCTGTCCAGGAACTTCACATCACCAAACGCTGTGGGGATGAGAGACAGACCAGAGAGAACTTTCAGAGAGAGCTCGCCTGGGTCTGGCACCGGACTATATTCCAGACCTTTTAATCCCCTACGAGCCTCAGCGCAGCTTAAGATCCTCAGGCAGAACCCTTCTGGTCGTTCCGGAGTTACCATGCCGACACCCTAGACCCAGGAAGGACCTGCCTGAGGGTGTTAGGCTAGCAGGATCAGTTATTCTCCTTAAAACTCATTTTTATAGACTAGCCTTCAATTGATGCTGCTCTTACTCTTTTTAATGAGTCTGTGTTTTACTGTTTCTACTTATATTTTTGTTTTTATTTGCATGTTTTGTCTATTTGTAAAGCACTTTGTAACATTGTTTCAAAAAGGTGACATATACATAAAGTTTATTATTATTATTGCAGACCTCAGGGTTTTGCAGTCAATTCCGTTCCAATTGAGTCTATTCAGGAAGTTAGTTGAAATTCCAACTCCAATTTTACATTTTCCTCACTGAAAAGCATATACATGTGGAATTGGAATTTGAATAGGAATACTTCCAGAGTTGAAATGGAATTAACCCCAACCCAGATAAACGTATTACAGCTATCAGACTGTATGTATTTACAACTCTCTCCTACGTAGCTGATTGTACACAGGGAAACATCTGTATTGAGACAATTTATGGGCTTCCAGTTACCTAACATGGTCAAGAAAGCATCTGCAGAATCACATTTATTCTTCTTCTCATTTATTGTTTTAAACCAATGCTCCCTACCTTTTCTGTGCTATATGGCATTCATCTACGCCCTTTACTGTTACGACTAACATCTAACCACATCAAAAGAAAGCAGAGATCCAGTTTAAGAGGTTAATCCCACACCAAAATAAGGGAAGTGTCACAACTTACCAAACACAGAACGGGTCACGACGACAATCCAAAACCCGGCCAGATGACGCATCTCCATGACCCCCCCGACGACCTTCTATCAAACAATTAAGGTATGGAGAGTCTCACCACGCGCCCCAGACACACCAGACGCGGTGAACGACCCAGACTGTTGGGGGAGGCTGCCTGGGCAGAGGTGTGAGCAGAGCGAGGTGGAGACTGTGGGTTCAGAGAGGAGTGTGGCCTGGTTAACAGAGAACGCTCCTCCCTAAACCTCAGCTCTGTCAGCGAGAATAGTACATCAACGGCCCTTACTGTAGTACCAGTCCTTACAACATAACTGTTACTCACTTCTCCCTAACTTTCTCTTTACATAGACGAGAGAGTCGCAAACACAATGCTGAACTGAAAAATAGGCTCTGTAGGCTATTCTGATGTCATGTGCAAAACACACAATATCGTTAAACTTAAAATTTGTCAATTTTAACTGGGTTTCCCCCCCCCCCCCGTTTTTTTTTTCCCTTCTTAATGATTCTGACAGTTCCTTCACATGTAGGTCTAACATGGCCACCTAGGGGTGGCTTATGATAACTGTTTCTGATCATTCCCCTTCTGAACTAACCTACCAGCTGAATAGAACTAAAACTCAATCGCTTTCATGAAGAACAAAAGTGTTTGAGGTCATACAGTATGAAAATTACTTTATTCATATCAATACAATACCCATGTGTTTAAATACAAAGTACTTGGAATGCCTTACAATCTATTATCCACAAACAGCAAAATAAAATACATGGATACAATTAGGCATGCATCTCAGCTGGGGTGGGACAAGTACTGTATTTCTTACACTTCCTTGGCTTATGAAAGGGCCATGAAAGACTGTTCAAAATGACATGTCCATTACTTGTTAGCAGAATAAGGGGTCTCAGTTGAAACTGAGGGTTAGGGTTATTGTCTGTAGCACAAGATAATACAAGCAGGCACCCCATCTTTATGACAGGATAATGAGCACTAGTCAACAGGCAGCATCTTTATGACTTGGGTGGAAGTGAAATCCTATTGCTCTCCACTGTTCAGGGAACACATTAGTATTCAGTTCTGTTGAGTGAGCAAGTTTCCTGCATAGAACCAATTGGAGGGGTAATCCTCTGAGGACGATCACTAATCACACTGTTATTATCCATTTATAATCATTTTTATAAATCCATTTATAAAATAAAAAAACATGACTTAGAAATTAACAGCCATGGCGTTGTTTCTGACCAATCAATTAATTAAAAATGTTTCTTTACAGGTGGCCTACTGTGTCTAGATATCTACGTATCCATCATGGCTGACGTGAATAACTACTTACCCAAGTAAAGATGGATTACCTTCCAGTCCCCATGCACAGAACTGTCCCCGTGGGGGCACATCAACATCAGACACAAACACATCCAGAGACTTCCAAGTCTCAACATTCACAATCTTACGTAACCAAATCTTTAGTCTATAGATTATAGTGTTTGTCTTATATATGCATCTTGGGGATAAGTACATATTACTATTTCCTTTTTTTCTCTTTTTTAAAAAAAAAAACAATATTAGGTTTAAAATTCTCAATCCCCAAATTCAACACGATCAAAAAGTCCAGTGCAAGATACTGCCACACTACGTAAGGAACTGGTACTTACAGGGTAAACTGACCTGTGTTGCCAGGCAGCAGGGTATATAGGCTGTAAAGCAGACAGGGATGTGCTAAAGAAAGACATACAAAGCATTAAGAGACGGAAGCACAGGGGAGTTCTTTTGCCATACTAGAATCTGAAACTCAACCATGTTGTATTAGTATTAGTGCTGAGTTGAAAATCACTTTCTCTGCCAGACACACTGCAGATAGCAATGGGATCCCGTGTCCACATGGGATCTGTACTCAACCAAGTTCATGTCCCCCAATGCTGCTCCTGCCATCTTGTGCTCATCATCACTTAATGGTTAAAAACTAATTCCAACGGGATTTAAAAGTTGTTTATTTTAAGACTACATTTATATAAAAAAAAAAAAAAAAAAAAAAAAAGCATGGGCACATCGTTCTGACGCTCCACAAGGGTTGAAACGCTCAGAGCATCAAGTCGGCAGGGCGAAGGCACCCCGAGGACATGAACACACAGACGCAGCTCCTGACAAACATCCTTACTGTACAAGTACAGAACATACACTACAGCACTCACATGCAAGTGAAAGCATTGTAGCCAGAGAGAAATGTTGGTGACCCTAAATGAGGAAGGAAATCAGTTCAGGGTCATCAAGACGACAGTAATTTCAGGGTTCAGGGTGCATATTTCAAATGAGTGGATGTCTATGATCAAGGACCTCTTAACTATTGTGCATCAATGTGTTATTAAGCACACAGACATTTATCATGATCAAGTACCAGAAATAATTGAAACGGCAAATTATTTGAGTACTACTCACATCAACTCAACATAGGTCAGACCTGGACAAGTCAAAAAGACATGTCAAATACTTTTAAATAATTGAGCTGCACTTGATTTAGTGCGCCTGGTAGGATGACACCAATGGAACGGTCTCACAAGTGCAGACCAGCCGATGGTCGGCTTCGTCGTGAAGCTCCGTCCAATCAAAGCTATATCCAAGCACACCCCCAAATAGTTCAGAGTACTTGACATCCGCATTTGACCCAGGTCTGACGCCAGTACAAACCTTCATTCATGACGGAAGACTCTCCCCCTCCACAGGGACAGGAAAAAAAACAGCATTGAATTTTAAGTGGGTTTTATTACAACATAGATCTTAAAACAATACAGAGAAGTCACACAAGTTACCCTTTTGATCGTGGAATAAACCTGAAATAAGAAGAACGCTAAAGGACTGATAAGAACTCGAGTATCCCTTACACTACGAAACAGTTGGAATCATCATCATCATCATCATCATCATCTGAGACCCTCACCAACCATTGGTTGGGGACATAACGTCCAACAGCACCTAAGTGTGCTGTGAGGTCCTCACACCACTCTACGAAAACAAACAAAATAATAATAATAATCGTATATTTACAGGAACTTGCCTTTTTGTAAGGGGTTGGTACGTTCATGTTATTCTCCAGCAGCGTCTAAACAATATGAACCATATTTAACACACTTCACTTCTACAAACCTGAGTGAAACATGAGAAGAAAAACCATACATGTATCAAATTTTCAACAAAAGCTGTCAACAACAAACATCAAGTTGTGAGGTGTTTTTGTTTTTGTTTGTTTTGTCCCCCCCCCCCCATTACAGATATCATGTTAACGTCCGTGTGTTGTTGTAATATGTTTAGTTTTCTTCACCATCACCGGTCGTTACTGCTCATTGGCTTGGGCTAGTTTTAAAAAAGGACAAGGTGAGAAAAGGTTTAACCTCCAAACCTAGTGAGGGAGGGGGGGGTTGGTGGAAGGCATGGTGTCGCTGGTTCAGTAGCGCCCTGCTGGAGACATGACGGGGGGCCTCATGCCCATGGGGGGGCCTCCCTGGTACTGGGGCACCATAGGAGGGCCCTGCCCATACGGAGGCATCCCTCCAGGCATGTAGCCAGCCATGCCCTGGGGAGGAGCACCATACTGACCTGGAAGGAGAATAACACAGGCTCACGTTACACACAGAACAAAGGGAGCGACGCGCCCTTCAGCGGACACTTCCATCCAAACCGACTTACAGCATTGAGCCTATATGGGGTTTTTCATGCGTAACTGGTACCTGTGCTGTATAACATGCCGGGCCTGGAAGACCCATCTATCTGTCTTTGTCTCTAGTGACCAGTGGTACAATTCACACGGCTGTGGCCGCTCTTCTCGGTTTGATCCGTCTCTCAGATGTCAGTGCGGGAGCCTGGGGTGTTGGGGTAGGGGGCGGGGGGTGCCTGGGGTGTTGGGGTAGGGGTGCCTGGGGTGTTGGGGTAGGGGGTGTTGGGGTAGGGGGTAGGGGACGGGCACTACAGACACATCCCAACTGTCAAATCAGATAAATGGGCACTGAGACCAGAGCAGATGACAAGTTTCTGTTTATAACAGATGGACAATTGAGTACATTTTGTCCCTCTTACCACAGAGAGGGTTCATGAAACCAAAGGGTTTCTGCACGGAACCAAACAGTCCCTCTCAAAGGCTGCTCTCACAGAGACAACCAGAAGAACCCTTCGGGATACTAACAAGAAGCTTCTACATCGTTCTATATATAAAATGCGCCCTTTAGCTGATGCTTTTATCCATAGCGACTTACATTGCAGTGAGTGCATATGTTTTTCAGTGTCTACGGTCCCAGCGGGAATCAAACCCACAATCTAAGCATTGTTAGCGCCATGCTCTACCAACTGAGCCACAGAGGACCACAAAGGAATGGGGAGAACTAACAAAAAATGTCTGGTAGTACTCATATGAGGAGGTCTGCTTCTTCTATTCTAACCAGAACCTTCTTCTCTGCTCACCACACAGCGGCCGTCTCTTACCGTGCATGGGGTGCCTCATGCCAGGCTGCTGCGGTGGCATGCCCTGCTGGGGGGGCATCATGCCCCCCACTGCCGCCACCGGGGGGGCAGCCATGTGGACCTGGCTGACCCTGGGAATGTTACGCTGGTACCTGGGCAGCTGGGCCCTACGCTCCTCCTGTTAAGGCCGAGGGGAGACACATTGGGGACAGTCAGGACGGACGCAACACAAGTCTATCCCTTTCAGTGCAGCTCAGGACAAACACACCCACACAGCAGCAGCCCAACTCAATATCTGGCTAGTTTGTTTTAAGCAATAGTTCACAAGTCAAACATAAGCAGTAGGTGCGTTGGACTTAGCTCGCCCTGTGCACTGGGTGGGCAGCGTACACACTTTAGAACCAACGGAAAGGTTGAAGAAGCCCGTATCAATGCCCACCCGGGAGCACAAAGACAAGTCGAATCAAAGCACCTAACCATCACCACCACCACCACCACCACCACCACCACCGGAAACATACAGTTCTATTATCATACATAACATTACTTACTGTGGAAGGGCAAAACGGAAAGCGGGAGCGACTTACCAGTGAGATGTCCTCATCTGGATGGATCAACTTACTAGTTGCACTGGTGGTGGTGAGGGTGGCAGGCTTACTACTGGTGACTGTGGCCGGGGGCTTGGCCACAGCGTTACTAGGGGGGGCAGAGGCAGAGGCAGAGGAGTGGGTGTAGGCGGGGAAGGTTGCTTTGGGGGGTTCGGAGGAGGTGGAGGGCGCCACACCGTGGGGCAGCCCCGCCGATGCGGCTGCAGCACTCTGCTGGGCCTGGAGGGAGGGGGGAGAGGAGAGGGAGAGAGAGAAAAGAGAGAGAGGGGGAGAGGAGAGAGACCGTGAGATGACTGGGCTGGCATACAAGAGCTGACATGTTCCATTACAGCACATTCCTCATGAGATACACAAGTCATGATTCTAATGGCGAGCTGATTGTGAAATGTCTGATCTTTGACTGGCAAGTTGATTTCATGGTGATTCTTAAGAGAGTGCACTGCACCATTCAAACTAACAGTGCTGAGCAAATCTTATTACTTTCAATGCCTGAAGACGACCAAGACACACTAGTGGTTTTCAATGTCGAATAGCAAAAACGGTGCAAGCCAGCTCCATTTGATTCAAAAGATCAACTCTAGTTTCAATCACAAAGTGACTGAAAGCCAGTTGGTTCAGCATTTCCAAAGATTGAAACATTTTTTATTTAAAAAAAAGAAATAAAGAAAAACACATGCCATGTTACACAACGCTGCATGATGAGCACGGTGAAACAGGAAATCCCACTTGAGAAAACCATGCTAACACAAGGGTAAGCCATGCCTAAACACCATAAAAACCAAAACACCATATCCCGTGAAAAAAGACCACAACGCAGATAAGCATGCAGAGAGTCCCCCCCCCCCCCCCCCCCCAAAGAAGGCCCAACATCAGCTCTCCCTCAAGGCAGAGTGATTCAGAAGGTGCGAAAAAGCCAGCTTGAGTTGGTTTGGGTCGGTTAATCAGACGGTGAACACATTTAAGTTAGTAATTCACAATGTTATTCACCCAACCAATTAAAAGCTGCATGCCACCAAGACCCGGGTCAGAACAGTGCGCGTTGTTATCCAATCACAGAGGCTTGCTTGACAGCTTGGTAGGTGGAGGAGGAAGCACTGGAAGAATCCAGAAAGAGTAAATCCTACCCACCTGACCAGACTAAAGAGTTAGGACAGTTCATGATTTTGTACGTTATAAAAAGGTTTACGGTACGACTTCCAGAGTCATGAACTATCCCTCATATCAAGCAGTACCAATGTAACTGAGAGAAAACATACTATTTTGAGCCCCGGTCTGCATGCCATTACCGTCTGTATAACGGACATCTAAGTGGTTAAAAGGCCTTGCGTACTTGTGGCGAGTTAGAGAACAGAGGCTTAGAGGAGGCAGACTGAGTGTCTGCGCTTGGAGAGGCTGTGCTTGTGTTTGGAGCGTGAGACCCCATCTGCAGCGTAGAGGGAGCAGGGAGCGTGAAGAACACCGTCAGGAGGAGGAGAGACAGAGAGAGAGAGAGAGAGAGAGAGAGAAACAGAGAGGGGGAAACGGAACAGGACACTTGGTTTCACAATGAGCCATAGGCTACTGTTCTGTTCCTTATGACTTATAGCTCAACCTAAACTCACAGTGTGGATGTGACAGAGACGAATACACAAGCGGGTCTTTAAATAAAACGGTGCTGTCCGTCCTCATTTCACTATTACAGACAGGAGATCCATCTGCTGTGTACTACTCATTCATGGATGACAACAACACTTCATGGAGGACGTAAACAAGTGGGGCCCGTGACAAGTAAGTGCACTTGATGAAGGAGGTGGGGGCTGCAGCGTCTTGTAGCCCCAGGCCTCCTCTGCTCCAGTGAGACCCACCTGTACTGCGCTGGGGAACAGAGGTTTGGTGACTGCGGGCTGGGCTGCCAAGGCTGGCCGGCTGGGCATGCCCACCGTGGGGGCCTGGGCCATGTGGGGCATCCCCGGCCGGTGGCCCATGTGAGGCGGCATTCCTGCAGGAGGAGGAGGAGGAGGAGGAGAAGAGTCTGAGGCTCAAACCACACAATCGTTCTAAATTCATCAACGACATCCATCAAGACGTCTACTTCCATTAAACAGAATGACGATGCATGTCAGAGGAATGATGAAAGGCTACAGACCTAGACGGGCTAAAAATACACCCTGAATAACAACATGAAACATAAAATCACTGTTCTTTTTCAGTGCTCACGAAAAACAGACGTCAAGTTGTTGCAAACAGTAGCCCCGCAATTCGCGTTTCTCCGACCTAGTCTCAAACTGGCGAACTTCGGCTTGCCAACACGCGAGACGGTCTGCTCCAACACCCGATGTTAACCAGCTGTGTCATCGAAAAAGCTAGGAATTCAGGAGTGAGTTCACCATGACAACTCGGTTCCACTCACCTGGGGGCATCCCTGGCATCCCAGGCATCATCGGAGGCATCATTCCACCCATTTGCATCATGCTGCAACAAGAGGTTCAAACCAACTATTAGATCACATGGCTCACACGGGAGGTTCAATAGATCCAGAGGGCAGATGAGTAAGTATGGTAAGAGTCGGAGTAGGATCTAGTACCCACCCTGGGGGCATTCCATGCATGCCCGGGGGCATCCCATGCATCATGGGTGGGACTCCTGGCATCATCGGAGGCATTCCTGTACAGGGTGGAGAAGACATACACAACCAATTTGATAAAATACTTTATGGGAGTCAAGGGTTTCTGTGTTAGTTCATACCGTTTGTATTGTATTTATATTGTTTGGTATTGTTCAATGTTGTAAAGCAATCGAGAGGTTTGTCTGTGTAAAAAGCACTATCCAAACAATTTGATTGATCGATCAACTTTGCAATCATCAATAACTTCTGATTTTATGGCAGAAGAGACTAACTAATGTGAAAAGCATTGGCGCATGGCTGCATGTGTGCCTAGGTTGCACAATCAATACAATCAATCAATTTGACCACTGCATTCTGGCATTGATCCCTGCCGGTCATTGACGTGCCTGAGTAGTTCCCTTGTGGCATCCCAGGAGGCCCAGCCACGGGGGGCATGCCCGGCTGGGCCATGGGAGGGGCGTAGCCTGCCTGGGGCTGGGCGGCAGCGGGCTGCTGAAACGACGGGCCCGGTTCATCATCGTCATCGTCACCGTCCGAGTCATCCTGGTTCTGTTTCTTTTTCTGACTCTCTGGAACGTAACAACATGGTGGAGCGGTCATTTACATATATATACCAGTTAGCTGACGCCCCTTATCCAAAGCGACTTACATTTTTCAGTATATATGGTCCCAGCGGGAATCGAACCCACAAACGTAAGCACTGGGGGTGTGCACGGGTGTTGTCTGGGAGAGGGGGGGGGTGTGCAGTGCACATACCACATTCCAACAACTGATGAGAATTGATTGCTTCGTCGTCAGAGTGCTGAGGCTAACTTCATTACAGAGGGATAATTCTCTGATGCAGTATTCCACAAATACGACTGGCTCCAAATTAAACTTGCAGACCAAAGACGCTGTTACATTTCACATTCATGGCATTTAGCAGACGCCTTTACCCAAAGCGACTTACAAACACATTTGTTTAAGTAAGTGCATCATCTATCCATCAGTCATCATAAGAAAGTAATCAATGCTCGGCCAGGGGCCATTGGCAGTCACAAGTAGAAGGAGGGACCGTTAAGATGTAGCCTGAAGAGATGGTTCTTTAACCTACGGCGGAAGATTGGTAGTGACTGTCAAATAGCAACATAGATGGAAACATGGATGACGGCTCGACTCACCAGCAGTTTTTTGTTCTAGTGTCCGTCTCCTCTCCTGCATATCCTTCTCTGGAATTCCTTCCATCCCGTAGATTTCCAGCTCTATGTCTGTCCTTCCCGGTATGGCGTTTGGAACCCCATCAATGGTTTCTTTATGGACCTGAAATACAGGTTGCATCCTCCTGTCAATGACTCACCCGGCAGAAACGGACACGGCAACACAATGACAGAACAGTTGTCAATACTGACCTGCATACAGTGAATGGCCAAACCTGGCCCGGTGTACAATTTCTTGTGACATATGTGGCACTTGAAATGTTTGGCTTTTTGATGTTGGATGAGGATCTTCTCATCGTCGAAATCTCGATTACAGTACCTTTAAGTTGAAAGTTAAGGGTATTTCCTGATTGTGACAGCACTGTTAATTAGCTTCCTGTTAGCAACGTAGCCATTATCAAATCATTGCAATTCGCAATTTAGTGTGGCAACAGATATGTCATTGGTGTCAGTATTCTCAACAAACCATGTTAAGGAGCGACGTTAGTCGCGGCAGCGGGACTGTGAGTGACGAGCTGGTGAAGTTGCTTCCTAGCTGACATTCAGAACAACGGAAGATACCGCTAACAAGCTAACAGGCTATCCTTCCGTCTAACGGAACAACGTTCAAAAAATCACTAAATATTGCGCCCTCAAGTCACCTTCATGGACTTACAACAATGTAAGACGATAAAATACAGCATGTTAGATCGTTATTTGGCAGCAAGCCCAACGTTAAACAACGATAAATTCCAGCTAAATATCTCAGATAAGACGGGCCTTGCTAGGCAACGTTAGCTGCGTTCTACGGCTCGCGAGCACAGCCCTTCTTGCGTTTCGCAGCCGACGCCAAAGGATACCAGCACCATGGCTTCATCTGCTTCTTCTTCTTTCGGCCCATTTTCGAGAATGTATTCCGAAAGTTGTCTGGCTAACGAACAATGAGGACCCCTCAGACCGTCTCTTATTATCTGGTGTACGTTAGCCGCATGCTGCAGTGTGGTGACAACGCCGAAAAATGGCGCTTTTGGCGGAGGAAACACCCACAATGCCGTGCTGCCGGACTTAATGACACCACGTGTGCGTTTCCCAAAACAAATGTGACCCAAGCGTCTTTCCCATTTTCCCATTCATAGTGCTAAGGTTGGAGATGACGGGAAAACACTGAAATATGGATTCACGTCGACGCTTTTTGTTGTTTTCTACATTATCGTTGGCATCATTTCAATGGGTTCATTCATCCCTGGACCCTGCAATTCAGTCAAATAACGCTGGTTGTAATTACGTCCAGTGACCACGTGGGGGTGATAATGCACTGTGATAGTTGCACCACATCGTGTAGTGCATGATCATCATGGGCATGGAGGCCTATTTAATTTTGATTTGATAGTTGATAATAACTAATTACAGGAAAATCTGTATCTGTAGTTCCCATTGTATAAAGCCTCCGGATATGAGTATAGAGTATATGCTGCATTGCCACAAACCCCAGTCTCTCTCTCTCTCATGTTTAAATGTGACTGAATCAAATAACTCGCAGCATCGAATTATACCCAATGCTGTGCTCAGCAACAGAAAGGAAACAATAAATCTACGTCAGGGATTTTTCATCCACACCATCCCTTCTCTCTCTGTCAGGTGAAAAATTTGTTCAGAAATGGGATATTTATGCAGAGGAAACACAAAAGAAGCTACATTTCAGGGGCACCTAATGAATTTTTCATTGTATGCATTTCGAGCTGCTGTTCCCCATATGGTTGCGGCTAGACTGGAGAGACCTTCTGACAGCGCTCGGCTCTCGGAATGAATTATGTCCGACTCTCGTGTCCTCACGCGTTTCATTGATCACTTTGACGTCCGCTGTTTTCTCTCAAAGACTAGTCGGCGTTCAGGCAGCCATGCACTTTCGTGCAATGGAGCTTTCTCCAGACACTGTTTGCAAGTTAATCCTGTTTTCTGACTGAACCTGTTTAGTCCGAGTTCCAAAACCTTGGTCCCTGACCATTCAAAAGGACTTGATGCATGTGAGGGCACAATGAGAGTTTTGAGAGAGAACAATTGGGCTTGTTCAGCTATCTTCACACACACACACACACACACACACACACAGGTTTTTCTCTATTGGTCTTTTGTTGTCTGCAGTTTGCTAATGTCAAATGGGTCTTAGACAAACACCCTCTGTACCCACAGTTTGCTGAATAGTCAGTTTAGCTAAAATGCATTGCAAAGAAAACTAGTTGGTTTGCAATGGTGATATTGTATGGAGAAAAAACACACAATGAATTTTTGAGGACAATGGCTTTTCAAATGGGTTTGTTTGAGTTTGGATCATAAACACCAAGAGTTCAGCATTGGTTTCATTATAAAACTGTTTAATGTACCCCAGTATTTACATATCAAATCTACAAAATATGCACGTTAAAATATTGTCAGTGAGTCTCTCCACTTATCTAGTACAATATCATAGCCCTTATTAAATAGAATCCCAAATTATCTTTAACCAATGTTAAATACACGGCACAGAATATGATATACATCACAATGTAGACCAATTGAACACTATACATACAGTCGATACCAATAGAACCATGTTAAAAAAAACAAAAACAATCAACAGCTACTGTATGTTAAAATATCCATTTCGTAATTACAGTCTGAACAACTCGTTTTGTGCGAAGCGGTTACCAGTGTAAAGTGAGGTTACGGTACAGTACACGTTTTAGCCTTGGTGGTTGAGGTCCGACATGTTCGGTGTGAAGCAAACACTGCATCTGTGAAACATGACTTAACTTTCTCCTGTTGGAAGTGGTGCATTTACAGTACCTTTACGCTACTATAATACTCTATGGAAGGGGAGCTCAGGGGAGGTCCACCTCTTCACATGTTGTAACACCATTCCCACAGAGCTAAGATAAGGCTGGTTCCCCCGGACACAGATTAGGCATCTTAAATGGAGATTTGGCTTAATCTGTGTCCAGGAAACCGCCCCCCATAGGGCGCATCTCTATCATCTAAAGCAGCCTCCTCTCCTTGTTTCCTTTCCGTCATGGTCACTGACCTGACAGTCACTGGACAAGGGATAGTTTATCCTCTGGTAGATTTCGGTCAGATTGCGTTCACCTATCCTGCCTTGCCAGGTCAGTGCGGGTGGAGGAGAGGAAGCTACTTCAGACTATAGAGACGAACCCCTGAGCGTCAGTTGGCTTCACGTCATTTGTTACACCTCCTTTTCCCCCTCAGAAGTTACATTGAATAAATATAAATAGGTCAGTATCAGAGTCTCAGGTTTAAAGCCCGTCAGTCATTTGAGAGTGAGAATGTTGACATTCACATCAACCAATACTCCAGTCCTCGTCACAAAAGGCCATTGGATTCGGCTTGGGTAACATTTTGATGGTACTGGTCTACTGTGGCTGTTGTGCTCAGCCGGTAGATGCTAACGTTACAGTTGTTTCATGCTCTTGGTTGTGGGATCATTTTGGCAACATTCCGGAACACTGAGAGGTTAAACAGCACTTCTATCTCAGATTCAACTGCCGTTTTTTCACTCCATAGTTTTTTGTCAATATGCCAATATTGTCCAGTGCTACACACTGTACCATTCTATACACACAAGATACTCACGCACACACACACACACGCGCGCGCACACACACACACACACACACACGCACACGTACACGCACACACAGAGTTGAGGTTATAGTGCTCGACACAGTTCAAACTTACTTCAAGACACATGCTTTCATATTTCTTTGAATGAATGGCACACTGACACTCACACTCCATAAGCAGTACTAAAAAAAAAAAAAAAACATACTGTAAGCCAATTCTCCCTGCAAATATATTCTGAATGAACAAAATCAGGTCTGATCTTATTCGCGGTGCTTCACGGGGAATGACACTTGGAATGGGGGCTTGTACGTATTACTCGTCTCCTCTTGTTTGGGCCATGTGCAAAGCCTGAAGACGCCGGTCTTATCGCGACACCCTAAAATCCTCATAACCTGCTCCCCCTCTCTGATGCTAGCCTTCATGACCAGCTCAGACAGACTTCCTGAATAGGCACCAGTGGGTTGAAGAAGGGGTACCGTCACTTTCCGTGTTGTTTACATGAGATCAGAGGTACTTCGTTTTGTGTCCTCTCAGTTTTTTTTTTACCAGCCTGGATCAGAGGTGAGGGAGGGAGGGGGAGAGTGAGGGAGGGAGGGAGGGGGGGGGGGGGGGAGGCTCAGGTAGCCCCGTCTTGGGCTCAAGGAGTCGGGGGCAGCCGGACGTCCAGCAGGCTGTAGGCGAAGATGTTCCAGAAGACAGCAAAGAGCACAAAGAGTGTGTAGACGCAGAAGAAGATCCAGAAGATGGACTGCTCCTGCAGGCGCTGCTCGTAGTTCTGGAGGACTACAACCCCCAGGGTTAGCCCCACGGCCACGCCCCCGAGATGGGCCACGAAGCTGGGGTTGGGGCAAGGCGGGAACGCCGGGGGGTAGAACCGCAGCCACACGGCCCGGCCAAACTCCACACTCACTGTAAGGGAGGAGGAGTGGGGGAGGGGGGGGGGGGGTGGAGACAGAGAGGAGTGTTACAGTGTGTTTTATCACAAACAGAGATTCAAGGTGGCTTTCTTTTAAACCATGGCAACCGATGTTCCCTTACGAGATTAGAGCGAGAAATTAGGTGACGATTTGGTAGTATAATGTGTTTAAAAGGCCCTGGGTTTGTCCTGGTTCTGTTCATGCTCATTCCACAGGGCCTTGGTTGTCTCGGCACTCTAAATCCACACCTTCCAAACTAGGTCAAGAGCAACGCTTCTTTGTGCAAAAGTCGACGTACCGTGCGGCAAAGTACAAGACCGGAGGACTCCCTAGCGACTTCTACTTTTTGGTAACGATCCAAATAAACCTAAAAGTAGCTAAAAGTAGGGAGGTTCCCCACAGGCTGCAGAGAAGAGGGACCTGGGTCCTCACAGATGGGTTCACAGGGAGATTCCAGACGGAGAGACTTACTGCAGACCAGAGCCATGGCCATCCTGAACAGCTTAAACTGGCACTTCATCCCTGACCAGTTCTGTGGAGAGAGAGAGAGAGAGAGACAAAGAGAGAGAGAGGGAGAGAGAGAGAGAGAGGGAGAGAGAGAAAAAGAGAGAGAAAGAAAGAGAG
>NC_139676.1:13168711-13171211 GCF_951799395.1 Argentina silus
CGTCGCTAGGGAGCTAGCGGTGACATTTGCCTTCAAAGCCTCACTCTGGTGGGAAACACAGGACCAACGGAGCAGCAGCTTTATCCTCAGCTTTCTCTCTCTCGCTCTATATGGATATATATATAGAGATATTTATATGTATATATATATAGAGATATTTATATGTCTCTCTCTCCATCTTCTCTCTTTTGCTCTTCATCACTCATTCTCTCTCTCTCTCCCCCTGCCCTCACTCCCTCCCTCTCTCCCCCTGCCCTCACTCCCTCCCTCTCATTCTCTCTCTCTCCCCCTGATCTCTCTCCCCCTGCCCTCACTCCCTCCCTCTCTCCCCCTGCCCTCACTCCCTCCCTCTCATTCTCTCTCTCTCCCCCTGATCTCTCTCTCTCCCCCTGCCCTCACTCCCTCCCCCTCATTCTCTCTCTCTCTCCCCCTGCCCTCACTCCCTCCCTCTCATTCTCTCTCTCTCCCCCTGATCTCTCTCTCCCCCTGCCCTCACTCCCTCCCTCTCATTCTCTCTCTCTCCCCCTGATCTCTCTCTCCCCCTCATTCTCTCCGAGTTGAAGATGATTCCCTGTCCTTTTGTACTTGACCGGTGGGCGGTGTGGGGGGTAGGCGGGACACACACACACACACTCAACATTGTCAGAAGAAAAAAAATGAGTCTTTGAAGGGAGGCAACAAAACCCCCTGTCAGAACACAAGGCCATCTGCCCACAGACATAAGTGTTTTCTGAAGGACTGGTGTCCCGACTGATAGGGATGAATACACAGTGGACGCAGATGGGACTTATGCACGACCCGTTTATGAACATGAAAGACTGTTACTCCCACAGAGAGTGTGTGTGTGTGTCAGAGTGGGAGGTGGTTGTGGGGTTGTGTGTGTGTGTGTGTGTGTGTGTGTGTGTGTGTGGCACCATCAACCGTACCCACCTGCCAGGACCCCACACACGTAGACCAGGCCGATGCGGAGCGCTCCATGGACCATCTCCAGAGGAACCCCCACCAACAGCTGCATGGCCATGTTCAGACCCAGGTGTTCTATCCTGGGACACAAACACACACACGCACACGCACACACACACACAAAAACACACACACACACACACACGCACACGCACAGGCACAGGCACACACACACACACACACACACACACACACACACACACACAGTTAGAGGCACAATCACAGACAAGAACCATCTAGAACCAAATACTAATATATATATATATATATATATATATATATATATATATATTGAATACGAAATTAAATTAAATGGAAATGTTTTGTTTAGTTACAAATTGTTCTGGTAGTATGGTAATTTGTCTTCTGCAGAAACATCACACACACACACACACACACACACACACACAACCAGTTGTCTCCTCTCCAAATGATTATGCTCCCTCACACACACACACAACATCTGCTCCATAAATGAGAGCTCACAGTCGTGGCGACCAATACACAGCTCTGAGAGGACAGGCTGCTGGGAATTCACCCAAATCCCTCACTGCTGCTGTCCCTGAGCTGTGTGTGTGTGCGCGCGTTCCTGTGTTAATGTCTGTGTGTGTGTGTGTGTGTGTGTGTGTGTGTGTGTGTGTGTGTGTGTGGGAGAGGTCGTTCAGAGCGGTGACTGTTTTACACACACACACACACACACACACACACACACACGCACACACGCACACAGTGTCCTTCATGCCCATAGAGCCCACACAACCCACACTCAGCACTGACACATTTGGGTGCCACAGCAGAATCAAAAAGACAGGAGTTAGCATATTGTCCTGTCTGGCCTTCTTTCTCTCCCTCTCTCTCTCTTTCTCCTACTCTCCTTTCTTTCATTCTCCCTTTCTCCCTTTCTCCTTGCTTAGTGGACACTCTTCAAGCAGACACTTCATAATATAATATTGATATGAGCAGGTCGAAATCTCTCCAGTTTCAGCCTCATCTCATAAACAACTGTATATTAGTAGATAGTCACTGATATTTTATGGTTCCCTAAACACAGGCAGACAACAAAAAAAGAAAAAGTATCTTGTTTTCTTTTGTTGACATTTAACAAGCCTTGTTGGAGCAGTTCGAGCATCACTCTTGTAGACAATGAGACAATGGCGATATTGATTGTCTTTGGAGGGCCTGTCCAGACACACAAGCGCGTTACACTCTAGATAACAACAGCTATTTATTTCCCTCACTGCTAACGAACCCTGGAGGCTAGGTACGTACGGCCTCTCTCCACGAGGCCCACGAGAGAAGGCGTCCCATTGTTTCCTCACAATGGCACAGCTAAACACACGGACTGCTGTTTTTTTCTAGACACTGACAAAGGACAAGCACAACAACATAACGCTGCTATGTTTTGTTTTTTTATACACTGAAATGGTTTTGCTGTCGTAAATCCAACATCCAGCATTAAAAAAAAAGGCGAGGTGTCAGACCAGTAAGTAAAATCCTGCTTTGGTGACGACGACGAAGAAGAAAATTGGAGTTGAGC
>NC_139676.1:13176211-13186063 GCF_951799395.1 Argentina silus
CAGAAACATGGAAACTCTGCCTTACTTTACATTTACATTCATGGCCTTTAGCAGACGCCTTTATCCAAAGCGACTTACAACGAATCCATTTGTTTGAGTAAGTGAATCATCTCTCCATCAGTCATCGTAAGATAAAGTAATCAATGCTCAGACCAGGGGCCATAGGCAGTCTAGGCACTCACTAATGTAGGTAGTTCAGCTCCTAATATCAACTGTACTGTTACGAGTAGATTCATGTCCTGTGAATGAATGAATTACTCAGCAGTTCGCAGACACACGAGGAGTCTAGGACCATTCATTTGCTACTGGTGTCCATTCTTCTCACACAAAGTTTCACACAACCCCAACTGTCTCAGGCCTGATCACAGAGGCTGTGGTGCGTGGGAGAGAACTGGAGGTTACCATAGTCACTCCCAGCCCAAAAGCCAAACAGAGCAGGATCAAACAGTACCACACACACACTTCCCCCGAACACACACACACACACACACACACACAAACGCACACACACACACGCACGCACGCACGCACACTCTGATCACACAAACACATTCACATGCACACACACACACACACACGCACACTCACATTCCTCTCCAGACCTCCCCACGGAGCCCACCCCTACAAGAGACACAGGCCGATTCTTCCAGCAGCGCAGAGGCAATTCTTCTCCCTTTTCTCCTTATTTCAATGAAAGGAGCGAGAAAGGGAGTGACGTTCTATCTATTCACCCGCTGCGGAGAGAGAGGGGGACAGACAGAGAGAGAGGGGGAGAGACAGAGAGAGAGGGGGAGAGACAGAGAGAGGGGGGGGGAGAGAGGTTGGTATTCAGCCAGCAGGGGCAGGGGGACCAGGGGCAATCTCGTGCTCCGCTGGCAGACTCATACTCTCAACCCAAGAAGAGCGAGAGAGAGAGAGAGAGGAGGGGGAGAGCAAAGGAGGAGATGGAAGAGAGGGAGAGAAAGCAATGGAAACAATGGAAAGACAAGAAGAGATAGAAGAGAGATAGAGAGCCAGAGAGAAGGAGGGATGAAGAAAGAGAGCGAAGGCAATTACTCCCCATCCCGCTGACAGCTTTACAGAAGATGGAACAACAAATAGACCTCCCCTCCTCTCTTCATCCCTCCATCCCTCCATCTCTCCCTGCATGGCTTCTGTTGTGGCTACCAGTGAATACAAAAGCCATGGGGGGTGAAGGGGGGTGGGGGTCCCAGAGGAACAATGGCAGCTAAGACCCCCCTCCCTCCAACACGCAAGCGCACACACACACACACTTTAAGTACATGCTCCTCATTCCTCTCTGTCCCACCTCCAGCTCTACGCCCTGAACTCTGACCTCATAGGACAAGGTTCGACCAATAGCAAAAGTCCCTCCCACAAGCTCCCACTGGCCCTTTGTCTGCCTACTGTACAGGACAATGGGCCGCTGTGCTTTGAAGAAGGGAGAGAAAAGAGAGAGAATAGGAGAAAGGGAAAGAGAGAGAGGAGAGTTGGGAGTCTTCTCACAACCCTATCCCCCTCCCAACCCCCCCTCCCCCTCTCCTCCTCCTTCTCCTCCTCCCCAGAGGAGGAGGAGGAGGAGGAGGAGGGGGAGAGGAGAGTTGGGAGTCTTCACACACCCCTATCCCCCTCCCCCTCCTCCCCCTCTCTGTTTTCCACACAATTGATCATTTTTCAAGATGACTTGACTGTCCCGGGTCAAGAGTCCACAGAGACAAGGCAATGAAGCCAATGAAAACGTCTCCCCAGACCAAGGACTCAGAGAACCAGCTACTGATGGAATAATAACAACAATAATAATAATAATAATAAACGTCGTTTAGCTGACGCTTTTATCCAAAGCGACTTACACTGCAGTGAGTGCGTACATTTTTCAGTATATATGGCCCCATGTCGAGTTCAACATTACCACAAAGTGTCTACGTAGACTTGGATGACAGGGAGGTTGGTTGATCTGGACCAGTGGAGGCCGATGGAGGAACGAATGAATGGTATCAAACACACATCGACCTCCACCAACCTCCACTGACAGATCACATGATCACACCCAAGCATGACTCCACCTCTCTTGTACTGCATATCCAATCACAGTAGATTGGTTATGAGAGCCCCCGCCCCTCCTACAGAGACAGAGCATGATCAAACAGTACCACACACACACACACACACACACACACACACACACACTCTCTGAACACACACACACACACACACACAATGTAGTGCTCACCAGGTTGACAAAGTCCTGGTAGCAGATCTTGTCATCTGCGTTGCCATCGGCGAGGGCCAATAGGACCTCCAGCTTGTGGGGGTCCAGCTCCGATCCGTGGGCGGCCAACAGGTCCCTGAACCGCTCCGTACTGATGAAGCCTGAACTTTCTGGGTCATACTGAAACACACAGGGGGGGATATGGTTCAATATGGTGTTGCAGACGTACACACGCACGCATGCATGCACGCAGGGAGCCGAGCCTGTGACCCAGCCAGCATCGATTACCTCCAGACCCAGTCCAGACCCGGTCCAGACCCAGTCCAGACCCAGTCCAGACCCAGTCCAGACCCGGTCCAGACCCAGTCCAGACCCGGTCCAGTCCCGGTCCAGACCCAGTCCAGACCCAGTCCAGACCCAGTCCAGATCTCCTCATACACAGAAACAAACGTCACGCGCATCTTTACAGAGACACAATGCACACACTGTACACACATGCCGAAAACAACAACAACAAAAAAGCAACAGCAGCAATAACTTAGTAAAGTAAGCAGCCTACATTTCACAGTATAGCCTTGTTCTGCACATCCAACACTGCTGAACATCACAGGCCCAAAAAGTCACAAGGACCGTTCTGTTCACAGTTTAAGCTACTTTTCTACAGCTAATTCCAATTGGTCTCGAAAGCTCATTTAGAGAGATTTAGCCTACAATGTTAATGGCTTTGGATTCCCTAAGGAATCCTTGTGGGAAATATCCAAACCAAATAAGAATATTTTCTCTCATTCGTAACACAGCTGGGGGAAAAAAGTAGACGAATTCTCAGGATGTCTGAGGTAAAAGTTCGACCTCGTTCCTGCCGTGTCTCTGACAGACACCCGACGCGTATCACTCTTGACCTTTCACACACTTCTCACAAAGAACTCCCTGGGTCACACGTCCTCTCCTCCGCAACACTCCCACAATGCCTCACACATTCGGCAGAAGCAGAAGCGAGGACCCACGTCAAGAATTCCTGCCAGTCAATTCCTCCATTCTCTCACCATTGACTTGGATGGACACCGATCCCGTAGGCTCACAGTCAAGTCAAGTCAAGTCCCACAAAGTCATTCACAGACGGGACGAAAGCTGCCAACCAGACAACACCAAGAATCCCTCACAGTCCCTCTTTAGACCTCTCCACTGATCTACATCAGGGGAGGCTGGTGGAGGTAGAAATCGGAGGACAGGCTCATTGTAATGCATGGGATGGATGAGGAATGGTATCGAACCATCATGTGTTTGATACCATTCCTCATCCCATTCCGTGCATGACAACGAGCTTGTCTGCCATTCCTCATTCCATTCATGACAATGAGCCCGTCCTCCGATTTCTACCTCCACCAGCCTCCCCTGCACCATATGATCTATACTGTACATCATTGGTCCTTTCACCAGACAGGCCTACAGTGCAGTCCTCTTTTACTAAGTCTTTCACTGAGATAAAGAGCTGCTTGATCAAAACAATAGGAAAAGAGGATTCCAGTATCCTCAAGTCTTCGTCTCGTTCATTCAAGAAAGTGTTTTGCCGCTTCTTGTGTAAAACGCGACACAACATGAGTCTTATATAAAAGAAATATATATATTTCAAAAATATAATTATCTCTGTTATGGAACTACTGGAATTCCACTTGAAACTGAACTCAACTGAACTGAGGCAGCCATTTCCTATCTGTAAACATCACATCTATATGTGTTCAACTAACTGTAAAAATGGCCTGGGTCCTTCCCTCCTCTTTGCGTTGCTGAACCCTCAGTGTTTGATTTGAATGTCAGTTTGTTATGGTGAACAGAAGCAGAAGACAGCCGTCTGCTGGGAAGATCTGTGACATTCAGACTAACTGAGCAGTCAATCCCATCTCTATCGCCTTGAGCATGGCTGTTTGTTTGTTTGCCTCCCTGTGTGTGTGTGTGTGTATGTGTGGGCGCGTGTGTGTGTGTGTGTGTGTGTGTGTGTGTGTGCGTGCGTGCGTGCGTGCGTGTCCATATGCCACTGTTGGCAGGCAGGCGGGCAGAAGGGCTATTTGCTCTTCAGAATAACAACCGACAGATCATCTCTTCTGACTTTAAGACGTACAGTCCCTCGTGAAGTGATTTCAAATGCCACTGCGTGACACTGCAACATGAACGCTCCTAAGAGTCTCACTTGCTACTACTCTTACAGACGCATACGGTCACTACAGAGACTACCACTACTACAGAGACTACTACTACTACTACTACTACTACTACTATACTACTACAGAGACTACTACTACTACCACTACTACCACTACTACTACTACAGAGACTACTACTACTACTACAGAGACTACTACTACTACCACTACTACTACTACTATACTACTACAGAGACTACTACTACTACTACAGAGACTACTACTACTACCACTACTACTACTACTATACTACTACAGAGACTACTACTACTACTACTACTACAGAGACTACTACTACTACCACTACTACCACTACTACTACTACTATACTACTACAGAGACTACTACTACTACTACTACAGAGACTACTACTACTACCACTACTACCACTACTACTACTACTATACTACTACAGAGACTACTACTACTACTACTACTACAGAGACTACTACTACTACCACTACTACAGAGACTACCACTACTACCACTACTACCACTACTATACTACTACAGAGACTACTACTACTACTACCACTACTACCACTACTACTACCACTACTACCACTACTACTACCACTACTACTACTACTACTACTACTACTACTACTACTACCACTACTACAGAGACTACTACTACTACAGAGACTACTACTACTACCACTACTACAGAGACTACTACTACTACAGAGACTACTACTACTACCACTACTACAGAGACTACTACTACTACCACTACTACAGAGACTACTACTACTACCACTACTACAGAGACTACTACTACTACAGAGACTACTACTACTACCACTACTACAGAGACTACCACTACTACAGAGACTACTACTACTACCACTACTACAGAGACTACTACTACTACCACTACTACAGAGACTACCACTATTACCACTACTACGGAGACTGCACTGGCATGTGAAGACACGTTGATAAAGTATCCACTCTCTCAATCAGATGCCCATGCACTGGTCAGAGGAAGACAGGCCTCACAGTCCCACGTCCACACAATGTAGGTAGAACATAACAAACACACCCGCATCTGAACAGTATTCCTGTCTCCCCCAGAGGACATACACACACCCCCCCCAGCACACACACCCCCCCCAGCACGCTCACTGAGGGAAAATGAACTAACCTTCTCTTGCAGGACGTCTGCCAGTTTCTGCCGGGCACACCTTGTCATGGCTGCTCTCTCTCTCCCTGTCTCTTTCTGTGTCTTTCGCTCTTTCTGTTTCTGTCTCTCTCTCTCTCTCTCCCTCTCTCTTTCTGTCTCTCTCTCTCTCTCCCCCCCGCTCTCTCTCACTCTCTCTCTCCCTGTGTCTCTCTCTCTTTCTGTCTCTCTCACTCTCTCTCCCCCTCTCTCTCTCTCTCTTCCTGTGTCTCTCTCTCTCCCTTCCTCTCTCTCTCTCTCTCTCCCTCTTTCTCTCTGTGTCTCTCTCTCTCCCTTCCTCTCTCTCTCTCTCTCTCTCCCTCTTTCTCTCTGTGTCTCTCTATCAGACTGTCTGCTCCAGACTGAGAAAACTGGGTTATTTACAACCCTAAGTGAGGGATTACGGTCCAATACAAAACCCCCACCCCCATTAAACACAATCCCCCTAAACCCCCCCAGATAGCCAAGAGCCCACAGGCCCCAGCCATACTCCACCCTGAACCCCCTTACCCTACTTTCAGCCCCCTCTCACACACACACACACACAAATACACACACTCACACAATTCATCAAGCATATTCACACACTGTCACTCACTCATACACACTCTTACACACACACGCACGCACGCATACACACACACACACCCTTGTACACACACACACACACACACACACACACACACACACACACACACACTCTTACACACACATTCCCCTACACAAGTCAGTCTCCAGTTCCAGCCTTCATAGTTGAATGAACACACTGCAGTCAACAGGCTAACAGGCAGAGATGAGTGGAGGGGAACCCCCTTCCCTCCTTGAACAATGGGGCCTAACGGCAATTTCATGCAAGGTTTACCCCCCCTCCCTTCCCCCCAATTAGTCCCTGTGTCCCCCCTCGCCACCCTGAGGGGAACATACAAAGGACACACTATGATATGGAAACCATCTCATAGGACGAAGATCCTAGTGACGTGTCTGTAATTCGTTTGAAGGTAATACTCTACAAATCCCCCCCCCCAAAAAAAACCTCCATACTTCCATACTTCCATCTGTAATTCCCATATAGTATACAGTGACCATGGGCCATGCGTTTCCTTCCACTGGCTCTTGCTAAACCACGGGGGATTGTTATGGTCTAACAAAGGGCTGTGAGACCCAAATCTACAAGATTATACGTCGGCCATCTTTTCTCTGATTCTCTGACCAATAACGTGGCCTGATAATGGGCCATTATGTGAGGGGTGTGAGCAGCGGCCCAGTTAAGACAAAGGCACGCGGGCGCGGGGGGCACACGCACACACACACACCACACACACACACACACACACACACACACACACTAATCCTGCCATAATAGTATGCCACACAGGCTTTGATTCGGGGGGCTCCACCATCTCCGTAGCCTAGTTTCAGGGCTGAGGAGAGGGGATTGGGAACACTGCTGGGCGGAGTGCTCTACAGCCTCATTTTCATTGTGTGTGTGTGTGTGTGTGTGTGTGTGTTTCCACAGCCTCATTTTCATAATGCTGCATATGAAGGAGCTTCGGGGCAGCCTTGAGAGTGAGAGTTGTGGAGTTCAGGTCACCAGCCGTCACAGCCCAGAGCACCGTCTGGCTGAGGAAATACACAAATAAACAACCCCACAATAACCCAAAGGCTCACATTTGCAACAAATTTACTCTGTGCCATGCCAATAAAAGGAAAAAGTCTTTGAACGTTCAACGTGCAATATAATCGGACGAAAATCCAATTTCGGTAGAGGTCCCCCTTTTTTCCACCCTGTATATAAATGAGGTCTTCTTCTAACTTGAATCAACAGGAGAAAGAAGAATTAGACACGGCTGTCCTTCCGGTCACCCTAATAAAGTTAGCTGTCCAGCAGGGCGTTCTGGAGAGACGACATCTGGACAGACCACCCTGGGGAATGATGAGCAGACCAGACCAGTCAACTCTGATAATGACTCCAGCAGATCCCCCCACGCCCCTGCCACCCCCTCCCCCCCTCCCCCCTCACCTCTCCATTTCCTCGTCCCCCTCACTTCACCTCATCCCACCCCCTTAACTTTCTTTACCTCCTAACACCCCTCCCCCCTCCACCCCATCCTGTCCCCCCCCCCTCCCCCGCACCCCCAAGAAGCTGGTGCTCTCATCTGCTGGACACTTCAGGAGTCTAATGAGTGACATTTTCACCTCTGACCCAGACTCATATGGGTCGCTGTCCAGGGAGGCGCTTCCAAACCCAGGAGGTATTTTCTGGAACAGTAAGTACTAACCACCTCCTCAACGGGAGGAGGAGTGGAGGGCTATCTATCTATCTATCTATCTATCTGTCTGTCCGTCTATCTACTCTGTATCCATCTATCTATCTATCTATCTACTCTGTATCTATCTATCTGTCTGTCTGTCTGTCTGTCTGTCTGTCTATCTAACTATCTATCTATCCATCTAACTATCCGGTGTGTTACTGAGGATAATGAACAGGATTCAAAGTCAATTGAGAGAGACAACGGACAACTCTGTTGTCTAATCCTCCACCGTGCCCTTTGATCATTGGTGTGTAGTTAGCTTTGCCCTCCAGGGTGCTAGTTTGATCATTGGTATGTCGTTAGCTTTGCCCTCCAGGGTGCTAGTTTTGATCCTGGAGGCTCAGACAACCAATAGGCTGGCTCGAAAGTGAGAATCTCGGGGTACTGAGCTGGACTAGTACTGTATGTAGTTAACACCTTAAATCCTCTCTCACTCAACCACAACGTTTGGTAATCACTCTAACATAGGAAATCTGTGTAAGGATGTAATCGCATCTAAATCCCATAACGCCCTGCTGCATGACCTCAGAACCCGTGATGTCAACAACAGTATTCCGCTAAGCTGAGCAACGAAAACATCCTCCCCTGTCGGTCCCGACAAAACACAAAAAACAAAATGGAGACGTCTCATTCCAGTTGACACCTCAAGGTAACAACGGCGTCTGTCTCAGCCAGAGCAAAAGGTTGACGGCCGTACCGCGGTAACATGCGTGACGCGGTCGCTCGGCGCGGTAACATGCGTGTCCTGGCTGCCGGCGGGTGCAGTAACAGGCGTGGCCTCCGATAGCAGGGCGTCACAAGGCGGTGGGGGTGTGGCTCTGATGAGCAGAGAGACAACGGGGCGGTTATACGTTATTACACACACCATGGTCCCTCCGTGTGTGTGTGTGCGTGTGTGTGTGTGTGTATGTGTGTGTCTGTCTGTCTGTCTGTGTGTGTGTGTGTGTGTATGCCTGTGCGTGCGTGTGTGTGTGAGTGCATGTGTGTGTGTGACCAGTGAGACTGACAGCCTGTCACAGGGGATTATCTTAAGGCTGTGAATGGAGCTCACTCACATCATGTATACATATTTTCACCTTACATAAACAGTTTTGAAATGGTTGATTCGCTGAAACCATCGTCACGCACGCACACGCACACACACACACACACACACACACACACACACACACACGCACACAAACACACGCATGCACGAGCGAGCACACGCACAGCAGTAATGCTTTAATCAAGCTTGATTGTAATAGGCAGGTCTTAAATGAGCTGCCCTCCCCCCCTCCTCCTCCTCCTCCCCCGTCCTCCCTCCTCCTCCTCCTCCTCCCACCCCCCCCCCACAGTGTGGTGCATTAAAACAGCTCATCAGCAGTGAGCTCCACACAGGACAACAGAGGTTCAGCTTCTGTTGTCTGTGCAGAAAAGGAGGCTCCACAAGCATCCACCTGCTCTCTCCAAAATCTGCTGACTCATCAGAGACAGGGAGGGAATCAGGAACAGGGCGGTAGATCACAGAGCCCTGGCTATGGACAAACTGTACCTGATACAACACACACACACACACACACACAACCAAACCTCAAAGTAGGTCCTGTTCGCCTCTGTCCGGGTGGACACTTCTTTCTAGGAACACTGCTTTTTAACTGCACTCTGTGTGAGAAGATTCAGCTGTCATGAGGCATCAAACCACATCACAAGAAGCTGTCGGTTGGGATTCAAACTTCAAAGGTGCAGCCTCACCAGATGACTCCAGGTCTATACAGTCCTGTCTGCACTCCTCTGCCTTCAGTCAACCTCCAGGATTCTCACTGTCATGGCATCCTGTAAAACAACACCAGGGGAGGCTGGTGGAGGTAGAAATCGGAGGACGGGGTCGTTAGAATTACGGTGCGGGCAGGGCTGCGCGAAGCCCACGGATCGCGGCGCTCACCGCCCCCCCCCCCCCCCGCATCCCACTGATCCACCGGCCCGCCGGGA
>NC_139676.1:13186263-13196263 GCF_951799395.1 Argentina silus
CTCCGTCCCCGCAATAAAGGTGTGAGATGTCACCCTGGCAGGCCTTCCTCTTCCTCCTGGAAGATGTTTTTATTACGTTGACGGTTTCAAGGAAACTCCTGGACAGCAGCAACCTTGAGGAGGTATTCCGGCTCCTACTGTCCAGTAAAGCAGGAGAGGAACACAGTGTTCTCAAAACCCTCAGAGGGTTTTACACACTGACACAGAGATGGGTCTGACTTAACTGACTGTCACCCACAACAACATATTTACAGCCTCCACAACAATCTATTTTCAACCTCCACAACAAGATACTTACAACCTCCACAACAACATACTTACAACAACCACAACAACATAATTTACAACATTGACAAACAACCTATTTATAATCTCCACAACAACCTATTTATAACAACCACAACATAAGCTCAAAACAGTTCATGACCTTGGCAATATCAACCCCCCCCCCCCACACACACACACACACACACACACACATACACCCTCTCTCTCCCTCTCTCCAACTTCTAACTGCTCCCCCTGTTCCCCCCCCCCCTCCCTCTCTCCAACTTCTAACTGCTCCCCCCCCCCCCCTCCCTCCCTCCAACTTCTAACTGCTCCCCCTGTTCCCCCCCCCCCCTCCCTCCCTCCAACTTCTAACTGCTCCCCCTGTTCCCCCCCCCCCCCCTCCCTCCCTCCCTCCCTCCAACTTCTAACTGCTCCCCCTGTTGTCCAACTGCCCCTCATCTCTCTGGTTGTTCTTGTTCTTTATTCCTTTCTTTCCTCAAAAGTCAACGGAGAACAATCCTCCCCAGCCTCCACTGGTACACAGGGTGTCTCACTACACAAGCCTGTACCATTGTTGGCCTACCAAGGAGTGGAAGACTGAGGAGAATTGTCAGAGCCAGGGGGGGGGGGCGGAGGGGGGGCAAAGCCCAGATCTATCTACCACGTGCTAGTGGTTACCCTCAGCTCTCCCAGCTGATCTACTTTGTTCTCAGGGGCTTGGCGCTGGTTTGGCTAGGCTAGGCTACGCTACGCTAGGCTAGGCTTGGCTAGACTAGGCTAGGCTACGCTAGGCCAGGCCACCTCTACATCCTCTCACACCGGAGCTGTGTGTGAAGGGAACACACTCAGCAGTTTCCTGTTGGCCGGGAGCGGCGCGGTGACGGCGTGTAAGACGAGACGGGCGTCCGAGTGAAAGCTAAGCGGCGCCGGGGCGGGAGAGGCTCACCTTGGGGCCGTGTGCTGAGCCCAAGGGGTGACCATGACGATGGCAAAAACAGCAGGGGTCAGACAGGGTTTCCTCCCCGGAATAACAAACTTCAACTGAGATCAAAACAACGCAGAAGCCAGAGTAGAACAGTGGTGGCATAGTGATGGCAGGCACGTGGGCACACACGCACGCACGCACGTATACAGACACACACACACACACGTACACACGCACGTATACAGACACACACACACGTATACAGACACACACACACACACTCTCTGGTTTACTGCTTGTGCCCCTCTGATGTAATGCCCTCCGTCCTCTGTCTCTATGAAGTGATAGAACCTACAGATTCTGTTCGGGAGGTTTTTCATGGTGTATCTTTAGGAACCCGCCAGCTGATCCAACCCCACTGGGAGTTGCCGCATCTCGTGCGAAGTGGAAATTGTTTTTGTCGCTCCCCTATAAAGAGTGTGAAGCGTGAAGGATGAAAATCTGTGTATCTGGTTGCAGAGAGACGTCAAGCAGGTCACGGCAATCATCGCCTAGATTAAGCCACGCAAAACAAGCACACGGAGCTATATTCAGCCGTCTGAGGTAGAATCAAGTAGGTAGAATAGAGGTGGGTGTGTGTGTGAGTGTGTGTGTGTGTGTGTGTGTGTGTTTGTGTGTGTTAGAATATACAGAGGTAGAATATAGACCTTAGAAGAGTGGGTATATGAGAGGAAAAGGCTTCTGTTTTCTTCTTAACTTAGCTGTCTCTGTTTAAAGATTGCGTGTGGGTGGGAAATGCAGCAGCGGTCCACAAAATGCCAGTACCTTTGAATTACAAGTCTCTCGCTTTACTTCATCTGAACCACAGACTACCCTCACTTCAAACACCGTTCCCAAGGGAGACGAACTCCACAGACAGACAGGCGGAGGGGGCGTTTAAAAGAACACCGACTTCACAGGCCGGTGAACACACACTTTAAGACCCAACTATAGTACACAGTTGACAGTACACAGGTCCACAGTTGAAGACTGCAGAATGCACCGTCAGTGTTATACATTCACCTGCAGCAGCAGCAAGAGTGGAACATCTGCAAAGGTTTAGTCAGATTCTGTTTGCACTGGTTGTCAATGTACCATCTGTCTTGCAATAAAGAGTAAAGTAGAGAGTAAATTGTTCCTCTCCGTGGGCGTAGACGGAGCCTGAACAGCTGACTGAGTTCACGTGGCGTAGCGGGGATCTAATGGACAGCGCTTGAGTGAAGATGGGAGACAGAAATCTGTTCTCACACACACACACACACACACACACACGGATGAACGGACGGAGCAAACACAGGTTTATTGTTGCCGTGTCAACAGTCCACCTGCTGGGCTCCAGCCAGTTTGAACCTGTAGAGCCTGTGGTGCAGGAATTTGTCACAGGGACCCCTGTGTGTGTGTGTGTGTGTGTGTGTTTGTGTCTCTGCTTCACCAGTCCTTGTATTAGAATAATTGGTCCATATAATCCAAAACAAACACTTTTGCGTGAAGCCACTTTCACAAGTAAGCAAACACAAACTCACTGAGTAAAAACTCAAACAACCCCATTCACAAGACACAAAAGGGATGAAAAACACACACACGCGTGCGCGCGCACACACACACACACACACACACACACACACACACACACACACACACACACACACACACACACACACACACACACACACACACACACCCCACCCCACCCCACCCCACCCCACCCCACCCCACTAGCCCTGTAACCACAAGGTATCAAAGTTCTGTCCATAAGGAATGAATGGACGGGTCCTGGGCTTTGATCCCTACAGCTCTGAGCAATACACTGAAATAGGAGGCTGTAAGCTGTTTAACACCGCCTGTTCTCAAGTTCAGCAAATCTTGAACTTGGTATGTTAAGGGTTTCACTGAAAACAGTGCCTCTGGCTCACAAAGGCCAAGTAGGGCAGGTTTTACGACACAGATCAGGGGGGAGAGGAGCGATGGTGAGGTCCCACAGTAAGACACACAGCCTCATGGGCATGCTCCCACTGTCTGTCCCACAGTCAGACACACAGCCTCATGGGCATGCTCCCACTGTCTGTCCCACAGTAAGACACACAGCCTCATGGGTCATTCAATGGTTTTTCTTTATTTGTATTATTTTGTTTTTTATTACGGTCCCAGCGGGAATCAAACCCCACGACCTAAGTGTTGTTAGCGCCATGCTCTACCAACTGAGCCAGAGAGGACCTGTATGAAATCAAAAAGGTCTTCACGCCTTCAGAGGGTGTGTTACTGTTCCGTACTGAAGAGACTCGCTGTGGTGAACTGAAAACAGACCTAATAAATCGAGATGAGGGGATTATGAGACGGTAAAAGGTTCTAAGTGGATGATGGAACCTCTCCTCAGCAATGTCATCCACTTCACTATGGTAACTGAAGCCAATACTGCAGAAAAACAAGACAGAGAGAGAGAGAGAGGTGGGATAGAGAGAGAGAGAGAGAGAGAGAGGGAGAGAAAGAGAGAGAGGTGGGATAGAGAGAGAGAGAGAGAGAGAGAGGTGGGATAGAGAGAGAGAGAGAGAGAGAGGGAGAGGTGAGAGAGAGAGAGAGGGAGAGAGAGAGAGAGAGGTGGGATAGAGAGAGAGAGAGGGAGAGAGAGAGAGGGAGAGGTGAGAGAGAAGGAGAGGGAACGAGGGAGAGAGAAAGAAAGAGACTGGGGAAGAAGAGAGCGATAGAGATCAAGAGAAGGGGATAGAGAGAGACAAAGAGACAGGAGCAGGAAAGAGTGGTAGTGATAGAAGACTAGACAGCATGAGACAATGAGAGACCAGGTCTGAGAGATAAAGAGACAGGAGCAGGAAAGAGTGGTAGTGATAGAAGACCAGACAGCATGAGACAATGAGAGACCAAGTCTGAGAGATAAAGCTTCAGGGTTTTTCCCTGCTTTGTTTTCCATAAGGAGGAGAGAAGTCAAATCAAGTATACAGGGGCTGAGAACACTAAGGCCCTGAACGGGCAGCTGGCACGCACACGCACGCACGCACGCACGGTACCAAGTACCAACACACACTAACACACATGCACGCTCACATTCATCTGCAATACATACTCTTCAACCAATCAAAAGAGACACTCCCATTTTGCGATCCTTCCACGCGCACACACGCGCACGCGCACGCACACGCACACGCACACACACACGCACACACACGCACACCCACACACTGCAGCAAAGCCAATTACGAGGAGACCGGCAGCATATCTTCTTCACAATCGGCACATCGACAGCCCCGTCAGAGGAACAGGTGTCAGGGGTCAGGGGTCAGGGATCGAGCTTGAGTTTAGGCACAGGTTTCATTAGGTGTAAAGCTGCCTAACATCTATCTGAAGATGCCAGAACAATTGACTTAGAACGGTTATGGCAGAACACAGCCCTTTCTCACACACACACACACACACACACACACACACACACACACACACACACACACACACACACACACACACACACACACACACACACACACACACACACACACACACACAGGACGCATAACTTAAATGTTTACACTTGTTGCCACCATGTCAACATGCAAACAGGGCGAGATGGCGAGTCAAACCAGGAGTGGATATAAGTACATACCTTGTCAAACAGAGACTTCCATTGCTAAGACAAGGAAAGAGAGGGGGAGCAGGGAAGGGGAGTGGGGGGGGGAAAAGAGATAGAACGAGAGAGAGATAAAGAAAGAGTTTCAGAGAGAAAGGTGCCACTTAAAAGACAGACACACCTGTCATTAAGGCATGCAGGAGTGAGGAGGGCAGCAGGCACCAAGGCTTTCATTCATGTGATGAACGCATCGTAAACTAAACAATATAGACCATATGTAGACCCTTATGATTATGATCATCAGACAGTGATTATGGTCTATGAGGCTGATTGAGAGTACTCGTCATGATCTAGTCTAAATATATTTAAATGGTCTGCTGAACATGACAATATCAGAGAGACAAGTAAAGGGGAAACGTCTCCATTTGACACATTTCGCAATAGCAATGTTTAAAGCTGGCTTTTGCTTATGGAATTGAGAGTATGTCGGTGACGAGATGGGAGATGAATGTGCATCCAGACTTACGTCCTCTGGGGCCACGGGAAGGACATCTGTGCTCTCCAACACCTCTATCTCATCTCCCTCCGCGTTCGCAGCCACCGCGGGAGAGGAATTCAACGGCGCGTCCCGAGCCCCGTCCGGCATCGTCGGGTCGGGCTGCGCCTCTCAATCCACGGAGCGCTAAACGGAAAACTTCCTCAATAAGCCCATCCTCCGCTATTCGAGCCGAATGTAACTTTTCACAAATCCGTGTGCGCAAAAAAAATATCAAGTTAACCTGTTATCTCACGAACACATGGACATCTTCATTCCAAACCAAAATCCATGTTGTTGGGAATGGAAAAATTAGCCCACATACAATTGTATAACGTAGCCTATGACACGGATGAAATTAACATTACGGTTATTCCCAAATTCCACGAAGAAAATATAAATCTAGTCTCAATTCACACGCACAGTGGATGAGGAAAAGTTTAGTGCGAAGTTGATGTCCTTCGACTGCGCGTCTGCGCCACAGGCTCTGGTAACACTGAGTAGCCTAGAGGTGGTGGCCAACCCTCCTATTTCATACGATAGTCCACCTGCATTTGGTCCAGCTCTCCAGTCGCAGCGACACCGTCTTCCACTGCTATGAATAATGTTCATTGAGCCGGAGAGAGGCAGCAATACAAGTTTTTAGTTGAATGTCAGCGGCGCGTATACCATCCAATGTGACTAATCTGAAAACGAAATAGAATGAAATAGAAGTGCATAGCGATATATTAAAAAGCTATTGCCCACTGATATCACATATATAAGTCAGAGAGAGAAGAAGACGTCATTATTCACATGACAATGCAATATAGTATTCTAAAACAGATGTCTGACAGACTGCGCAAAAGCCTCATCAATACAGCTTTAAGGAATGTAATGACCGTCACTGACACCGTCCGAATAATTTCAAAGATGACACCCCTACCGCGAAGAGACGCGCAAGTGTACATTTTGGTGCGTCATTGTACCTAGCAGTTGTTTACCGCGTCGCAGCTCGGCCAGCTGCCCAACTCGGCTGTGCCTCGGCAGGCTTTAGGAACACACCGACTCCGCTGAGTTGGACCGCGTCCAGGAGGCACTCTCGGGCACCGTTCAGGGACAGAGAGGCAGGCGGCTTCGGCTCCGTTCCACTGCCGCATGCGTGCCTCGGGCTCAGAGAGAGAGAGAGAGAGAAACAGAGAGAGGGCTTTTTGGCTGTGAAGTGAGAACACCACCCACTCCAACCCACAGAATGTTTCGAGGAACCCCGGCTCCCCTCCAGCTTTCTCTCACTCACCCATTCTGGGGCTAGCACGTTATGTTATAGTCAGAGCATGTGACTCCATAAGTAAAGACCAACAATGAGTCTTAACATCGGGCTCTTTAATCAGTTGGTTCTTTTGCCCCCCTTAAAAAAAGTCACCTGCTACTTCATTCAAAGATGACCAATTCTCTAATGGACAGGTGTTCTCATCAGACGTCCATTTCTCCAACAAGAACATTGGCGTCTCATGTAGCTGAACACACAGGTTACTGAGAGAATGGTCGTTTTAATCACAGTCAGACATAAACATAGAGTCTACCAAACTAAATGTCCCTTCTCTCTCTCTCTCTCGATGGAATGTCCCCCAAACCTCTGGGTGGGAAGAGATTCAAAGTGGTGGGTTAATGAGGGCTCCACGCCCGTAAATTCCAGGTTGTGTTGAAGATCCATAAACAACGTCTCCCCCTCTGGGCCTGCGATGACAATCAGCTCAATTAAAGGGTTCTCCATTTTAGAAGACCACCTACCTACTCATTATCGGCAGACACTTCAAAATAAACAAACCTTCCCTTTAAGATCAAGTCACCTTAAGCAGAGAAATGTTGCGGTTGTGAAGAGACAACTAACTGCCTGGTCGGTATGGAGATTACGTCTGTAACACATAACTTCGCCAGCGATAGTGAGAGATAGTATTACCATGGAAACGATATGGCCAGAGGTTATTTTTAACCTTATTAGGTCGTCTGACTCCTACACACAGCCGTTTTGGATTGAGACTACAAGCCTGCAAAGTGTATCGCTGAAATTTCACACTATTCCTCCTCCGTTGGTATCCAACACGTCTATCCAAGCTCCAAGCGTGTTGGGGCGCAATCCGAAGTCCTAATCAACGGACTCTCTGGTCCAATCAACGTGGCTGCAGAGGAAAGTGGCTATCGCATCGTCAGCTTACCCCCATTCACACCAAGTTGGCTAGTTTACGAATGCATTGTACAGTTTATGGTGCTAGAAGTTAAGTCTGAGAATGTAATGCTAGTTAGTCAGTTGGGAGAGTGTTAGATTGAAGATCTAAAGGTCCCTGGTTTCGGCATGTTTGTCTCCCTCCTGAAGACCTCTTCACCCCCACTACCCCCCTGTACAAGTTTCTCTCCTGTTAATAAATAAAATAAAATAAAATAAATCCTTCTTCTAGCATTGTGACTGCCAATGGCCCCTGGTCCGGGCATTGATTACTTTATCTTATGATGACTGATGGATTGATTGATTCACTTACTTGTATTTGTTGTAAGTCGCTTTGGATAAAGGCGTCTGCTAAATGCCATAAATGTAAATGTAAATGTAAAGTTATTCTGTGATTGTATATGGCCGTATACCCCGAAGGAAAAGCATTAAAGTCTCCTGCTACTTTAATGCTTTGGATTAGATCAAACTAGATACAATTCGACCAGTCTAACTGTCACTTAGAAGAAGTGATTTTCCTCCACACAGTCACCATCACGTCACCACCACTGAGTCACAGCGGTGGCCATCTGCTCCCGACAGGAGAAGCCAGAAGAAGAGCCAAAATAAAACAAGTTAATTAGGCGGAGAAACGCATTCACAGGTCAAATGTGCTGGCGTCAGCTCAGGTGTAACACACACACACACACACACACACACACACACACACACAGCATACAGAACCGGAGATAGAGAGAGAGGAGGAATGGAGAGACTAAGATGAAAGGGAAACACCTGCGTTGAATACATCACAGCTACTGCCCCTCCTCACTAAATATGGAGTGAGGAGTTTCTCTCCCTTTCACAGTGTGTACAGGTAGACAGGTGCAAATGACCTGCCTGAGAGAGAGAGAGAGAGACACACACACACTAACACAGTGCATACACACAGGTGAAAAACACACAGCAAAAGTGCGGACAATTCTGAGGTGGTCTCCAGAAACACACACAGACACACAGACACACAGACACACAGACACACAGACACACAGACACACGGCTAAATGGGCGATGATTTCAGGCAGTGGAACGAATGTCTGTCTGTCTCGGACCATTACAGAGACTCATTAGATCTCCTCCCCCTGTGGGGATCCTCCTGGCTGTGGATATGATGTCATTAGGCATCGGTGGTGTGCCAGACACACAGTCTAGGGATGACTGGGGAACAACTGGGCCAGCTGGGCATAGCAGTTCTCCCCCGACAGCGACGGGGCATCTGACGCCTACCAGCTGTCTAAAGCAGCTTCCTCTTCTCTTCTCCTTCCCGATGACGAGGTCAGGGGAGAGTTCACTCCCTGTAGGTATTCAACAGGACGAGGACACGAGGGGACGGAGCCACTTCAGACTATTGAGATGCACCCCAAGGTATGACACAGGTAAAACCAGACTGCATATTTCTACCTACAGCTTATCTGGAGACAGTGACACTGACCTTTCTCACTCTGTCTTCATAGTGTGACTCAGGACTGGCAGCTACTCTCCCTATGCTGGTCAACATGAGGTCCCGAGAGGCTTTAGTGACCATATGTAATATCTGGAAAAGAAAGGTTGTTTTTGTTCCATTACCTTCAGATCAAGTGTCCCATGGCTTCCATCAAAAAATAATTAGAGGACACTTGGGACATTGGATCTGGATTCAGTAAAGAAATTGGTGCAATACTGCCCCCTTGTGTGACTAGACAGAACTACAGCTGCATTAACCTGCATTACCTCATACCTGAAGAGATCATTACATCATTAAGTTCATTTTCAAAGGAATTACACCACTAGTTGTGCCTTGACAATGTCGTACCTCACTTCAAAGATCAGGGATAACCTTCACTGCTCTCTTCATAGTCTGATGTACTATGAATCTGAAATTGAAAAAAAAATAAAAAATAGAAATGTATAAAAGTATCGGCCAAAAATGTCTCTGTTCTACATTACATACTGTACCTGTGGCAAACGAATACAGACCATTTAAAATGCATTGTAAAATAGAATAGGTTGTAAATAAATAGTCACAACACAGTGTTATAATAGTTATTTATTTATTATAAACATTTGGAAAGGCAAGATGAAAAACAAATGGCTAACATTGTAGCACTTGGGGGGGAGGGCGGGGAGCGGGGGGGGGGGGGTGATACAGTACTGAATAACACTTGGATAATTGTATTTAGTTGTACTGAGAGGAATGTTGTTTTCATGCAAATACAGTCCTGTAACGCACACGCACGCACGCACACACACACACACGCACGCACACACACACGCACGGTTTGGTGTGCAGACACAGGCTCCTACTGCCCAAGTCCAAGGATAAGATGCTCCAATCTAAACTATAATTCCACAAATGAAAATCCATTCATCGAGAATGGACCAATTCCGACGTACAAATTTGCAAGTGTGCAAGCAAACTTCTGTCAACCTAAAGAA
>NC_139676.1:13198763-13256263 GCF_951799395.1 Argentina silus
CAGAGGAAGGAAGAGGAGAGCAGGTTAGAACAGAGACACGTCACATGGCACCAGAGAGTTTGAATCCCAGCCCAGAGGGATCACTAACAGGGATTAGCCAAGAGGAGATAAGGAGGGGAAGAAACCTACTGATTGTTTCAGCTCCCTCCATTTACACAGTGACTGGCTTGGATACAGATCTGCTCCACTGAAACCTTCACTCCACACTGTCGGAAGTGGAGTAATCTGCAAATGACTCACTGACTGGAATGCAGCCTTCCGTCACAGAGAGTGATCTCAAGATCATCGTCAAAATGATCGAAAATAAATAAATAAAATGCGGCGTTTTATCAAATACCCGTCTTTTTCAGGTCATTAACTGATCGCATGCTGATCTTCAACCACTGACAAGGTCCCAAACTTGACACACATTGGCTTGTTTATCCCATCCTAGTTTATCTGTTATTATTCATGGTTTAATCAGGCAAAAGTATGATGGATTAAATATGTGCAGCAGCGACCTCCCCCGTGAGTGTTGGATGTGCTGAGGATTATGGATGAGCTGCGTCAAGAGTGTGAGTGTGCATGTGCGTGTGTATGTGCGCGCGCACGTGTGTCTGTGTGTGTCTGCGTGTGTGTGTGTATGAGTGTGTGTGTGTGTGTGTGAGTGTGTGTGTGTGTGTGCATGTGTGTGTGTGTATGAGTTTGAGTGCGTGTGCACGCGTGTGCGTCTGTGTGTACATGTGTATGGAACCCCTGACAGAGAAGGGCTGTGTGTTGACAGTCTGTGGACAACACGCTGCCTTGCAGGAGAGAGGACCAGCAGACAGGAAGGCTGGACAGAAACAGAAAACACAAACATCAACAAGCTGTGTGAGTTCTCCCCTCCAGCCACTACCTCACTCTCCAAGATACATTTCCATTGAGCCCCATGATTAAAACATTACTTCCCAACCACACGGGACCCCAGGAGTCTGACTTCAGATGGGCTAATGTAAGCAAGACAAAATGCTTTAAGGCATGGTAGACTGGGAAGAGAGAGAGAGAGAGAGAGAGAGAGGGGGGGAGGGAAGAGAGAGAGAGAGGGGGAAGAGAGAGAGGGAGAGAGAGGGGGGGGGAAGGGAGAGAGAGAAAGAGAGAGAGAGAGGGAAAAGAGAGAGAGAGAGAGGGAAAAGAGAGAGAGAGAGGGAAAAGAGAGAGAGAGAGAGGAGCCATGGGGCAAGAAGATCAGTAAGAAGTCAAAGCACCAGACGGAGGTTAGAAGGAGCAGAGAGGGCCGGTGAGAGGGGTTAGGGCTGTAGAAGAGGTTTTAGGATGTTATTAAAAGGTAAAGCTGTAGGATTCACTACAGAGGGGGGGGGATTAGTGGGGTTTAAGGAGGGGGGGTTTAGGGGCTAGAAGACGGGGGTTTAAGGTCTTCTTGGTGGGATTGACGAGGCTCATCTCTACTTACGGGTGCATGGCCATGGTGGTGAGTTTGGTGTAGATGTCTTTGCAGGGCGTGGCTGCGGTGTTGCAGGTGAAGGACTGGGGCGGGGGCATCTTGTGTTTCCTACAGAACTCCAGCGGGGTGAGGGAGTACAGCTGCTTCATCTCCTGCAGGTCGGACTTGGCCGCGATCATCATACACGGAGTCTTACTGTCCATGAAGTATTGCTGCAGAAGAAATGGGACACTGTTAGTGGGGAAACAACAATCAAACCTGCCCTCAAGCTGCTCTCTAAGTAAATGTCACATCACGAGTCGATTCACTCTGAGGACCTGGAGCTAGCCAAGGTGTGCTAACGTTTCTCACAAGAAACTTTACAAATCAATGAAAGCAATCGTGGGCCTCTTTGAACAGTCGACTAATCATATTGACATTGGTTATGGAAAGACTATTTATGTGAACAGCACACACACAGAGACACACACACACACACACCACAAACACACCACACACACACACCTTGAAGACTCTGGCGCAGTAGTCAAACGAGTGTGGGTTGCTGGCGTCGTAGACCAGACACACGATGTCACAGGCCAGGTCAACATCGGACAGGAAGTCAAAGTCAGGGAAGACCTCGTGGAGCTGAAGAGGAGAGGAGGAGAAACAGATGACATGAATTTGAGGGGTAGGAGACGGATGAAGTTTAATAGGCTGGACACACAGACAGACAGACAGACAGACAGCCAGCCAGACAGCCAGCCAGACAGCCAGACAGACAGACAGACAGCCAGATAGCCAGACACACACACAGACACAGACACAGACAGACACACAGACAGACACACAGACAGACTGCCAGATAGCCAGACACAGACACAGACACAGACACAGACACAGACACAGACACAGACACAGACACAGACACAGACACAGACACACACCATTGCTGGGGAAGGTAAACCTAAAGAGCTAAAGCCTCACCAGGAGGTATTTCTCCTGACCGTACACGTAAGTTGTGCTCATAGCATAGTAGGATCTGTGTTCTTCTTTGATGGTGTTTTGGCGCTGTAGAGAAACAGAGAGAAGCGATTTTCAAACATCATCGGAAAAAACCAATGTATCAAAACAGAGAGGGCTTCCTGGGGATCTCTGATTCACAGGGGGGGGGGGGGGGGGGGGGGGGGGTCACCTATCCACTCACCATGAGGTTCCTGCCCAGGTAGGCTTGGAGGAAGCCCGTCTTCCCACTGCCGATGTCGCCAAAGATGTTGCAGCGGAAGACGTTGCGTTGGGTCTGCTTCTTCTGCAGGTCGATCTTCTTGTCCCGAGTCACTGCGCCAGGGAAGGAGGGCAAGGCCAACTCAGATCCATGTCGTCTCCCCACTTAATGCCATTTTCTAACCCTTCCTATGATCCATCCACCATGGTGCTTCAAGATGAGACGCAGAGTTCGGCACTCTCTGCATCTCATCTCGGTTACTATGGAAACGGTGGCGGGGGGAGGGGGGGGTGCAACCTCTCACCTGTGACGGCCGCCGCCTGGGACTCCTGCTCGGACACGATGGAGTAACCCAGGTACCCCAGGTATTCCAGGCACCGCTGGACGTCCAAGTACGTGGTCAACCTGGACACAGACACACACACACACACACACACACACACACACACACACACACACACACACACACACACACACACACACACACACACACACACACACACACACACACAGAGGAGTCAGTGAACGAGAGAAAAAACAGGAGTGTCAAGTCAAAAGAAGCTTCCACAGATGTGGAGTGTATGTGGTGGTATGTGGTGGTATGTGTGTGTGTGTGTGTGTGTGTGTGTGTGTGTGTGTGTGTGTGTGTGGTGGTATATGTGTGTGTGTGTGGAGTGTATGTGGTGGTATGGCGTGGGTCACGTACGTCCACTGTGAAAGGTAGCCCTGGTAGGTGATCCAACCCTGCTCGTTGGTGCAGACCGTGTTGTTGACATCCTGACCCCAGGGCATGTAGGGAAACGTGTCAAACAGGTCTCTCAGCTCGTCTGGGGACAGGGCACAGTCCCGGTCCTGAAACAGACACACACACACACACAGACACACACATAGACACAGACACAGAGACACAGAGACACAGAGACACAGACACAGACACAGACACAGACACAGACACACACACACACACACAGTCTTCAGTATGATACATGCTACTAGCACACAAAATGTATACACACAAATAATATATTGCCCACCTTGAGTTGGGTAATGCCTAATTGAGTTGTTTAAATGTTGACTCATTTAAGTAAACAAGTAAAGTAAGTAAACGAGTTAGTTAGTATGTTCACGGCTAAACCAATCAGCCTAGGTTGAACGGGCGGGAGTTCAGACGGGAGTTCAGACGGGAGTTCACTAAGCTGACGGCAGAGGAACGTCCATGGTGGGTCGTATTTTGTCTCCACGGCGACTGCTCTCTCTTGGGGTTCAAAGGTTAAGCCAAGCCCACGGTCGGACGGTCACCTTGTCATGTTTGTCGAAGACACTCTGGAGGAAGAGGTAGGCGTTGTGGTTGAGCTCCGTGGTGCAGTCTGGAGGTAACTTCAACCTGCAGGGCGGAGGAATGAATGAGACAATTTAAAAACATATACAGCCCCCAAAAAAAAAAGAAAAAACCCAAGGTAAAAACATTCCAGTCACATTGAGATTGAGAACACTGGGGATTAGGGGATGAGCGAGAGCTGGATTAAATAAGGGGCTCTTCAGAAGACTCCCAGCTCGGCAGGGGGGTGAGAGTGGCTCGTGAGTAATTGAGGTCAGGGCTGAAGGAGAGTGTGTGTGTGTGTGTGTGTGTGTGTCTGTGTGTGTATGTGTGTGTGTGTGTGTGTGTGTGTGTGTGTGTGTGTGTGTGTGTGTGTGTGTGTGTGTGTGTGTGTTTGTGTGTGTCTGTGTGTGTGTGCGTGTCGGTTAATCTATACTCTTATACTCAGTTTATATTAGTGTCAACCTGAAGTAAGGCAGACATGTGGATACAAACTACGCGCACCACCTGAGCGCACCTCAAATAAGTGTTTAAACGTAAGTGTTTAACGTATGTATTCGACACAGGTCTGTTACGCGCTAACAGGGGTGGGGAAGGTGGAGAAGGTGGGGTAAATATGGCTGCATAAGGGAGGGGAACAGGTACTCCTGGTGGAGCTCCAGGTCTGCTACGTGCTAACAGAGGTGGAGAAGGTGGAGAAGGAGGGGTAAATATGGCCGCCTACGGGGGGAACAGGAGGGGTAAATATGGCCGCCTACGGGGGGAACAGGAGGGGTAAATATGGCCGCCTACGGGGGGAACAGGAGGGGTAAATATGGCCGCCTACGGGGGGAACAGGAGGGGTAAATATGGCCGCCTACGGGGGGAACAGGAGGGGTAAATATGGCCGCCTACGGGGGGAACAGGAGGGGTAAATATGGCCGCCTACGGGGGGAACAGGTAGTCCTGGTGGAGCTCCAGGTCGTCGTCGTAGCCGAATCTCCTCAGCACCGTCCAGGTGGTCTCATGGCGACCCCTCTGGATGAAGAGTGTGTGGAGGAACAGGAACCCTGAAGAGGGAACCACACAGGTCAGCGACTATGGGGTGTGTGTGTGTGTGTGTGTGTGTGTGTGTGTGTGTGTGTGTAATGTGGACCATGGCAAATGCATGACACAAGCTTCAGGAAGAGGAACCCTGAAGAGGGAACCACACAGGTTAACGACTACAGTGTGTGTGTGTGTGTGTGTGTGTGTGTGCGTCCTCCCTAGGTCAGCAGGTCATACCTTTCAGTGTGAGGCCGTTGTCACACACTCCTTCAATCACGTTCTTCCGCACCACATTCTTCACATCCTCCAGGGCTTGAGGCGCCAGTGGGGCGTTAAAGCATGTCCTCTGCATCACACACACACACACACACACACACACACACACACACACACACACACACACACACACACACACACACACACACACACACACACACACACACACACACACACATAGTCACTTTCCAATAGTCGCCTTCACTCAACTGTTGACTTGAAAAACAGTTCTTGGAATGGTTTAGCACACCTGGAAGAAGTTAAGCTCGTTATCGTTCAGAATCCCGTCGTTGTCCAAATCTGATACTTTAAAGATCCGACACAGAGCTTTGACACAGGAAGGCTTCATCTGGGAGTCAAACAGACAATTGACAGACTCCGTAAAAAATACAACAGACCTCAAACTGATATTGAAGAGATGTCAAAGTCAAATATGTTTGTGAAATGGAACCTCTTTTTTCTCTGGGCAGTATAGGGGACCAGTTGGATGCAAGACAGCTTTCTGGGCGTAGTAGAACAACTCAGAGATGTTCTTCAGGTTCTTTGCTGAGCACTGGAAAATGAAATAAAAAGGGAGAATATATAAAAATATATTATATATAAAAATATATTGAATTAATCCTGAAACAATACTTCATCTAGTGTGCCCGAGACACCAAACACAATAAGCCATGTTTTTGGTTGTGCAAAAAGAGACAGTTGAGGTCAGAAAGTGACAGTTGATGTCAAATTTTGACAGTTGACAGTTTGTTTTTTTAAATATGTTTTTAGGGCATTTCTGCTTTATTGGGATAGAGACAGTAGAGATTGACAGGAAGGATGAGTGAGAGAGAGGAGGGATGACATGCAGGATATGTCGATGGCCGGAATCGAACCAGGGACCTTGCGATGATACAGTATGCGCCTTAGTGTGCTACACCATTTGAACGCCCCCTGACAGTTGTTGTCTGAGGGATAAGCCTGTCTAATGAGACCGTGTCTCTCTCTCTCTCTGACAAACATGGCCGCCACAGAGGAGTTAGCAGCCAGCGCCGTCACGGCTGAGTGGAGGGGAGATGAGCAGCAGAGCCAGCAACGGCTTCGGCCAAAAAAAAAAAAAAAAAGTAATTAACATCACCATCACGCGTCTCTCGGCTTTTAATGACTTTGGAAAATAATCACTGTTCAAGAGGGTAGAATGCAATTCAGGTGCAGACGAAAGCTTAACTTGCAATTTGTCTATTAACAGATTTTGATGAACGCATGTACTCCCACGTGCTGCCTACACACGGCCTATAATTACATTTTGACTGAAACCAACACCAAATGGACACCACCACGCTAGGCACACGTGATTGGCACAGACATTCTCATCATGAGAAGCACTGTGGTCCTCTGTGGCTCAGTCGGTAGAGCATGGCGCTAACAACGCTTAGGTTGTGGGGTCGATTCCCGTTGGGACCATGTATACTGAAAAATGTATGCACTCACTGCAAATCAGCTAAATGGCGTATATTATATTATATCACACAGCATGATGAGCACATGTGCAGTCAGGTTGTGCTCATAAACTATGCATGAATGTACAAACAGTAAAGGTCCATGTATGAGTATGTACGTACAGTAAACGTCTTTACTTAAGGACGCAAGGTCGTCCCTAAGTGCTGTCTAGACAAGAACTAAAGAACTTAAAAGCCACATGGAGCATTCCACCTGGGACCATGTCAATACTGTATAGTATGTACAGTATTTAACCCACAAATGACCATTAAAAAAATGTCTAAGGTCCACCACCGCACCAATACAGGAAGTCTTTACTTATGGACTCACACAAGGTCACCCATAAGTGCTGTCTAGACACATTAAACCTTAATGGGGAGAGCACTGTTAAAATCTCTCCTTCCTTCCAACCTTTGACCACACTGTGTTCAAACAGCCCCCCTACAGGCCTCGGTGGTCTACAGTCACTCACATCAACAGTCCATGAACTGCGACTCAGTTGATGTGCAACAACTTGCTCCTTACAACCTGCTGCTGTGGAAACAGGTTTGAATCAGGTTTGTTGAAACAGGTTTGATCTCTTGAAAAAGACTGTATAAATAAAGGTTAAATAAAAAAATGAAATAAAAAATGAAAAGGAATAGGTTGATGGATAGTGTTGGTGGATAGTTGGTTACGTGGTTATTGATAGTTTATAGATGTTCAAGCTAACCATCTGTCGGGGGACTCTCCAAATAAAGTGTGGCCCAGTAGCATACAGTATCAACAGTAGCATACAGTATCAACAGTAGCATACCGTAGCATACAGTATCAACAATAGCATACAGTAGCATGCAGTAGCATACAGTAGCATACAGTATCAACAGTAGCATACCGTAGCATACAGTAGCATACAGTATCAACAGTAGCATACCGTAGCATACAGTAGCATACAGTAACAACAGTAGCATACAGTATCAACAATAGCATACAGTAGTATGCAGTAGCATACCGTAGCATACCGTACAGTATCAACAGTAGCATACCTTAGCGTACAGTAGCATACAGTAGCTACAGTAGCATACCGTAATGTACAGTAGCATACAGTATCAACAATAGCATACAATAGCGTACAGTAGCAACAGTAGCGTACCGTAGCATACAGTACAGTAGCATACAGTACAGTAGCATACCGTAGCAACAGTAACATACAGTAGCATACAGTAGTCCCTTGTCTGCTCTGCCCTCACCTCGACACAGGTCTCTATTTCAGTGTACTGGTTCATGATGGGCAGGATGGTCTCCATACTGCTGTGCTCCACCAAGTCCGACTTGTTCCCCACAAGGATGATAGGGACCCTGGGGGGGGGGGGGGGGGGGGGGGCAGAGAGAGAGAGATAACGGGTGAGCACAGAGGATACAAATGGTGGATGTATTGAAGGATTGTATAATGGCTTTCCAGCAGGTCTCTTGGCACTTTAAATCATTTACAAAGGCTGACTCTGAAGGATGTTCACGGTGAAAACTCCTGATGAAAGAATATGAATATATCTGATATGACTCAAGTGTATTTCAGGACTGCTCTCCGACTGAGAATATGTGTCAATTTACACCAATCGCTGTCAAAATTACTAACCAATTATGTGGACTTCTTTCTATGACTCATACCCATTTCCATGTTAAAAAGCGGGTGGAAGAGCACCATGAATACAATATACTCGGGGTAAAAACGAGTGAGTACAGACCACAGAGAGCCTTTTACAGTGACTGTAGGGTCCCTGGTAGGAGTCACATAGTGTTGCGCATATACACACACACACACACACGCACACACGCGCACACGCACACACATGTATCAGTTACCCCCCCCATGCTCCTCATGTTACAGGCCATTAAGAGCGTAACATTTGCATAGCTCCCACAGACAGGCAGCACACCACAAACCTACTGTTCTGTAACCCTAACCCTACATCACCCACCTGCTATCCTTGTCTGTATTTTCATTTATGAGTGGAATCCAATGGCTGGTCACCTGAGCGATTGCAAGGAAATTGTGACCACATTGGGAAGAGATGGCATTGCTGTACATGCGGTAACACAGTACTATTCAGAGCTGGAATGTGCTAGACCTTATATGAAACATACAGAGTAAGAATTTGCTAATATCATTATATACAATGCAAATGCTATGAGCCAAAACATTAACAAATAATATATGTCATATATATACATATATGTATATATATATATATATATATATATATATATATATATATATATATATAATTATGTAGTCAACAAAAAAGTGTTAAACAAACCAGAATATGTTTTATATTTTAGATTCTTCAAAGTAGCCACCTTTTGCTTTGATGACAGCTTTGCACACTCTTGGCATGTTTGTGTCCAAACTTTTGACTGGTACTGTGTGTGTGTGTGTGTGTGTGTGTGTGTGTGTGTGTGTGTGTGTGTGTGTGTATATATATATATATATATATAAACTTAATCGGGATGTATAGTACCAGTGAACTCACCTTCTCTATAGACGTCTTGTTGTTGACTGAATACACTATGCAAATCACATTGGCCTGAGGAGGGAGAGAGACACTATGACCACAGTGCTTCACACAGGCCTCCTCTGTAAGACGTCATATAAATGAGACCGTGGGCCATGAAAACACAAAGGAGAAAATGCTACCCATGACATTTGTTTTCACAATATTACAAAGACAACAGATCACAATCTCACCTTTAGTATTTCTTGATTCAGCTGCTCATCCGTTTGTTCTGCCTCTGTTTGGATCAAACAAGCAGTGAGTTAGCTAACCCTAACCAGCAGAGAGTTAGCTAACCCTAACCCTAACAAGCAGTGAGTTAGCTAACCCTAACCCTAACAAGCAGTGAGTTAACTAACCCTAACCCTAACAAGCAGTGAGTTAACTAACCCTAACCCTAACAAGCAGTGAGTTAACTAACCCTAACAAGCAGTGAGTTAACTAACCCTAACCCTAATCCTAACCCAAACAAGCAGTGAGTTAACTAACCCTAACCCTAATCCTAACCCAAACAAGCAGTGAGTTAACTAACCCTAACCCCAGCGATAGGTCAGCTTTGAAGGCCATCAGTAGAGAGTACTAGCCAGGGACTGCAGAGTCAAGGAGATAAGGAATTGACCAGGTCAGTCTAGTACCTGAGTAGTCCACTATGTGTGTGGGAACTCTCTCTGGAGTCACATCTGCTGGTATGGTGATCTCCTCAGCCCGGTACGGAACCTGTGTGAACGGCCAAACCAAGAATGACCACCGTAAAAGTGTACTAACAAGTAAAAGGGACAGATGTATTAAAACCTCACTTTCAGAATTCAAGGTTTTGTCTAAGAGATTTCCTTCGAAAGATGCTTTGGTATGACAGTGTCATTCATAATATTCTCTCACCACAGTTGGGAACTCCTCGCTGACCAGTGACATGATCAGGGAAGTCTTCCCCACCTTGGCTGTTGAGATGAAAGGAGAGAAAGACAGAAAGAACAGGATTGCTCAGTCTCATATTTGGCAGGTCGACTCGTTTCGGTTAGAGATTTGGCAGAGGAAGAGAAGCAATTTGCTCACTCTTGCTCTCGTCATGCATTATTAATGCGGGCCATGAGCAGAGTACCTGTTATGGTATTCGAATCTGTTTACGCTCTTCGTCAAAGTCGCCTCCGCAGGCTTTTGTATATCTGACAAGCACAGTACATCTCTGTAGAGAACAGAGATTCTCTACAGGGATATACATGTCAGAATTTTTTTTAAAAGTCTGTTGAGTTGACGTTGGCTATTCAATGTGTACAGTATGTGCTTAACATACATCAACTATCTATATAATATCTTTCTCCAAAAGAACCTGAAAGACACCATCCGTTTTGTGTTTAACACATGGGATATAGGTTCTGCAGTGGAATATCCCAGGTCTCCTGCACCCAACTACCTCTCAAATCCTAGCTAGACATACAGCCTACTAAATCACTAAAGGACTTTTATCATCCCCACCTACAGCAACTCCAAAACGTAAAGCAATGCTGGCACTATTTACATGGCCATCCAACCGTGCTTTGAGGTGTCCAGATTAACTTGTCACTCCTGTCACATGTGGGCACTGTGTTAAACCACTGCAGAGGGTACCTGGTCACATGCGGTCTGAAACACTGCTGGCTGTATGGATGATGTTAGCTAGCTTGTGAGTCGGGTCGTTAAGACTAGGTACTGTGGCTGGGGCAAGGTAAAACCAAAATAAGAAACATATTCCTTAATATATAGGAGCCCTGTAAACGACACAGTACAGTCTCGTTTACAGGGCTACAATATCACTCGCCCTCAGGCTTCATGCAATTAGCTAGATCTTGACAGTCCGGTAGCAGCATCCTCTGTCTGACAGCCAGACGCACAGGCTACAATTTCACTTACGCTCTCCGACGAGCAATATTCTGACGTCCTTGCGCATCTTCTCGACTGTTGAAGACCGAATCGGTAAATTCAACGGAGAAAACCATTTATGCTCTCGTGTAGCGGGTTGGAAGGGACAGTCAGCCAGCCATCGTTGACATATAGCCTGTCTTACGTTCGCATTTTCTCCCAGTTGCACCAAAACCGAACTGTCTCCGTTGTGTGGTAGTGGTGGAACGGTAAATGACCTGCACAATATTATACCTAATGGTCCTTTCTTGGAAAACTGTGTGCCGTTTAACGTTTACTGAAATCTTATCTGCTGTGGACAGGAGTGTAGCTAAACTGTCTGTCGGTTGATAGGGTAGTCGTAATTTCGCCCGCACACAAACTTGAACGTTACGACACAGCACGTATGCTCGCTGGCGAGCCTGAAGTCCCAGAAAGCACACGCCTCCTCCAGCTGACCGCAAACGCGCTGACGGAACGGACGAGGGGACAAATGTTGCGAATGAAACTCCGTTCATTCCTACAATGAAATGAATAAAGCAACATGAGAGAACAGGTGATGATGATTTTAATTGTATTGTTATGCTAGATATACATAGAAATATTGCACAAAACACATTCATTTAAAACATGTTTTATATACACTTTATCTCATTCAACAACAAACACACATAGCCGTTTCATCAGGAGTAGGTTGCATAGATTAAAGCTGATGTGCATATATCTTGCATACAAAGTGTTTGGGGAGGGTATTATCTGATCAGTGCCTCTCCCCTATCCCAGCATCTCCTGAAACCTAGGGAACGACAGGGCATTTTGTTGTCCCACCCCATAGAGCCAGAACACAGGTCTCACTGGCTCAGTGAACCCAGCCTCCACCTGTTGCAGCAGGTCCTGACTCTCAGAGAGGCTGTAAAAGGACAAGGTACCGTCACTCACGTCAAGAACCACTCGAACTACACCAGGGCAGCCCTGCTTCACGAACTCCTCTGTGTTCCCGTGCCAGAAGCACAGCGTGTCCTTCCTCTTCTCTAAGCACCAGGAGTTGGCTGTGCGGCCCAGCTGGTCCCTGCGGCCGATACCAGCGTAGGCCACCCCGACGGCCCAGCCCACACTCTCTGCCGTGTCCACGTCCCAGTAGTGGAGCCCTCCGCTGAACTCCTGCTCTGCCATCCACTGGCTGATGTCGAAGCGATCGCCGAGGCGGGCACCGGAGGACGTCCGCTTGGTGACCACCCTATGCTCGGTGTTGAACGCCAGACGTTTGTGACCCAGAGCTGAAGAGAAAGTGAGCCGGGCGAAAGTTGCACCAGGTGGAGGTGGGGCGAAACTTGCACCGGGCAGGGGTGGGTTGAAACTTGCACCGGGCAGGGGTGGGTTGAAACTTGTACCGGGCAGGGGTGGGTTGAAACTTGTACCGGGCAGGGGTGGGTTGAAACTTGTACCGGGCAGGGGTGGGGTGAAACTTGCACCGAGCAGGGGTGGGTCGAAACCTGCGGACCCAACAAGGCCAGAGCGGAGAAAATGTAAGAACAAATGTCGGATAAATGTATATATGCAATCAGGTTGTTTCGCCTGTAAATGCAGGTCTGAAATACACCTAGACCTCTTTAATAGCTTATATATGCCATCTAGTGGTTGATTGGTGAAACATACACACTGTATATTATTGGTAAGGGATGAGACAAGTATTTCAACATGAAACGTCGGCCTATTTTTAAAGGGCAACAGGCTGTCATGGGCGTCCTTGTCACCTGAACGGGCGCCAACTGTCACTTCTGGTACTGTGTCATCGACAACAACAGGGGCCTCCACCTACCAGATAACGAAAGACAGGCGTATGTAGATGGAAGAATAAGTTAAGAATGACTTTATGAACACAATAGTATGTTAATGTTTTACTGCATTTGGAGGGCTTCTACCTGTTCCTGCTGTTTCTGGTGACTATTAGGATTTTCAGACTCAGGTGCCAACAGGTTGGTTGAGGGGTTGACATCAGGAAACCTACTCTGATGTGACGTTTCGCCTTGAGCTTCACACTCTTCTGGTCCATTCTGTATGATGTCCTGGCCACATATGAAGTGTAAAGTTTATAACAAGGGAGTCGTTTAGAGTTAAAGTCAATGTCTACTATGTCATTGTAAAAAGTGAACTTACTGTGCAATTATAGGTGGACAAAAGACTGTCCTGAACCCTCTCGGTTTCTGCCGTTAGGAACTTCAATTTTCGCTCCAGAATTTCCTGTCATAAAAAAGTAGGATTACACAATTACCATTATTATTTTGGCCAGCCGTAGCGACTTCATCATATATCATCCGACTGCGGTTGTCAGATTGTTGATACGGTGTTAGCGTTAGGATCGGATCGTAATGTAACAACAACGTATTTTTCTAACATACCGTTTCCGTTTCGGGCCCCTCTGTAGTGTCCACGTTGGATACAAACTGTTTATGATCGGTATAAACTTTCACAATGTTACAAAGTGTCACGTTCTTCGATAGTTTCAAATTAGATGGATGTTTCGCTCTGCACTGAGGACAGTCCATCTTCTTTTTCGATTGTCGATCCAAATGTTCATGTAAGCATTTCATACAATAATTGTGCCCACAAATTAAAGTCACTGGTTCAGTAAAAATCTCAAAGCATATAGAACATCTGATACATTGTGATATTGCATCAAGGAGAATTTCATCAAGTGGTGCCGCCATTGCAATTTTCGATGTACTATGTAGACTGCTTAGAAATCGAAACTAAAACTGGGATTCGCCACCCAACAGCTGAAATGAAAGTATGTTTACCCCCTGTGAAACTGGCTGCATGTATGAAACCAATAAAATGCAATGCATTAAGATAGAGATTACTTAATTCATTATATTTCACAATCAAAACATCAACTTCAGTTCATTCAACATACAAATGTAACATAAATATTTCAAATGACACGAAATGAGTTTGACATCAATGCAGTACACATAAATGACGGTAACAATACAGAAATGTATGACGGATGAATAAGCAGACATGCAAACCCAGAGAAGGCACGGTAATAAACACAGGTTCTGCACCCATCTCCCTGTAGGCAGTCCTGTCACTGATTTGTAAAAGTTCCAAGTTCCGTGTTCCAAGTTCCAAGTTCCATGGATAGTGATTTGGAATGATTTCCACCTTTGGTCCTCAATAGAAAAGGCTCTGTTCATTTCTATAACAGTTTGTAATGAACATGCATCCAATGAGAGGTTCAGTGACCAACACATTGCACACTGGTTCATGTTCTCCTCCTCATGTTGGCTTCAGCTGCAATAAAACAACAACAACAAATTCAAAATGTCTCATTTCATTCAATGACCACTATAAAAATGTGCGTTATCATAAGTCTCATGATATTGTTATTGAGGTCTACTGAATATCCCCCTGTTCTTGCTGGCTGGAGATGCACCTAGAGCCCCTTTGCTCCACTAGGAGCTTAAGTCACTCAGTGCATAGGGTGAATAAAGTCGCCCCAAGTGTCAACATTCTAGAGTGCCATGGGTGACTGACAATGCATCAGTTATAATGCTTCCATTTTGTAGCCAATCAGAGTGTTGTTGCTAGGTAGACACCACATAGAACACTTGGCACTCTAGGTGGTGAGGGTTCCGGAACCCTTTGGCAGTTGGTGAGTTAAAGGAATAGGTCAAGCCTTACTGGTGTAGTCCTGTGGCACCATGGGCTGAGAGATCACCAGTCTGAAGGCCTCTATCCACTCCCTCTGCTCCTCCTCCTGCTCACACATGAAGACAAACTGCCTGTCTGGGGTCTCCAAGGTGACGCCACACCTCCACCTGCCACAGCGGGACCCCTGGGGCTGGCCTTCCTTCACACAGTATTTGTCCTTCTCTGTGCCAATGAAGACTGCACCCAGCTCCATGGCATCCTGCGGGCAGAGGCAGGGACAGTCACACACAGGCACAAATGCGTGCACACACACACACACACACACACGCACACGCACACACACACACACACATACATACTCATACATTACATTTACATGACATTTTTGACATTTAGCAGACGCTTTTATCCAAAGCAACAAATACATTTGTCTAAAGTAAGTGAATCATCTATCCATCAGTCATCATAAGATTAAAAAAAAAATCGATGCTATAGAACCAGAACTTTTTTTTTTTTTTTTACAGTCGAGGAACTGCACAGGGGGTTAGTGGGGTGGGTGATGAAGAGGTCTTTAGGAGGGACAGTCAAGATGTAGGCTGAACAGATGGTCTTCAGTCTACAGTGGAAGATAGGTAGTGACTCCCCTGGGCACTCCCCTAACTTGCTACATTGGTTTTAGTAGTGGGATAGCACCACAAAACATGTCCCCAGTCTGAGGTGTACAACAACAGCAGGGACATGCACAAGAGAGGGCGAAAGGAAGGAGAAGCGACCCTGCCACTCACAAAGTGCCCTCCTGGATGGACGATACCCAAAAAGGAGAGTACAGACATGTACCTGGATGTCTCTGTGGCGCAATTGGTTAGCGCGTTCGGCTGTTAACCGAAAGGTTGGTGGTTCAAGCCCACCCAGGGACGAAGTCTTTTTCGCTGTTCTTTATTTTAGTGATAGATAGATAGATCGGTACTTTATTGTGGCGCTACGCCGGATTCACATTTTTGACACTTAGCAGACGCCTTTATCCAAAGCGACTTACAACAAATACATTTGTCTAAGTAAGTGAATCATCTATCCATCAGTCATCATAAGAAAAACAAATCTATGGCAGGACCAGCGGCCATAGGCAGTCACAATGCTCGAAGAAGGAAGAATTACTTTTTTTTTTTTTCGCACGGAAGGCTGTTAAAGTAAACGGGCCCGGGTCTCCAATCATATCACCCCATTCCATTAGGGGTCCATTAGCTAAGCCAATCACGTCGACGCATTCCATTAGAGGTCCATTAGCAAAGCCAATCACGTCGACGCATTCCATTAGCTGTTTTCGGCGGGTGAAATTTGGGTAACTGTCGCCTGTCGTCACATGCTTGATATATTGATTTGATCAATGAAATTGTTAATATAAATCAATACTGTGTTGTCTTATCAGTTCAGAGCAACACACTTGCAGCGCTCGTTGTTGACGAGAGACAGACGCTGACTAATGCCCCGCTACGTTCGCTGAAAACTTGATTCTACTTATGACCTCAAAATCGTTAGCCAGATCACCTTACGAACGTGTGGGCATGTGGAAACAGCTTCCAAATGCGTTTTGTAGATCCAAAGCAAGGTATGGCTTAGTCACTAGTCATTTAATACATACACACACACACACACACACACACACACACACACACACACACACACACACACACACACACACACACACACACACACACACACACAAAAAGGTCTAGATAATGTTCTTCCACAAATAACACATATAAACTAACATAATTGGATGGTATGCTCATGCTATTGTTTTTTAGATGGAGATGATGTACTCTGTATTGCCATTACCAGTGAAGTTTTAAAGTAGAGCAGCTTTCTGTCCATAGAGCTCAGACTGAACCACCTCTTCTTGAAAGGCTCCCATTGCTGACCAAACACACAAACAGACGGTAGAGAATCAGCTCAGGTTGACCAACATACATACACTACTGCACAGTAACAGCTACCATACACATACAAATGTAATGGAAAACCAACCATTGGACCTGTCTTCTCCATGTAGCCCTCCTTCAAACAACTTCTGGTGATCAAAGGTATTAGCTGCAAGAGATGAAAATATAAATGGGAGACTGGTGGGTTGAAAGGAAAACAGGGTACATGGTGGCAACGTCTGTAGGTAACGTACAGTATAACTTCCAGAACACCAATCATATAAGTATGCTTGATGGAAACGTTTGTTTCCTGAAAGTAAAATGTCCTCACGTCACTATCTCTAATGTTAGTGTGGATTTTCTTGAGGTAAGCAAACCGGGTCGCCCGGATCGCGTTGAACCAGGACACAATTGTCTAGGAGAAAGAGAGTGAGGGGTACAATGAACGTTAAGTCGTTGAATATGTGGACGTCTTTATAAGAACGTTTGCGGTAGGCATCGCCTCTGGGTCTCACCTGGGCGTTGTCATGGTAAACAAAGAGATTCCTGGTCCGCTCCTTGTGCAGGTAGGAGATTTGGAGCCCGTGGGCGTGGCCAATCTTCTCTGGTTGGAATACAGCGTTGAGATCTTTCATACAGATCACAGCTTTGGGCCCCTTTGACTGCCGATGGGTCAATAACACGAAACATAGTTAGTTATGATGAGCATAAAAAGCATTATAAAAGGCCATTTGACCCTGGGCCTACGAGTGTTTGAAGAGGTGTGACTCACGTCCTCCCTGGTGAAGTAACTGAGGCTGAAGTCGCTGACGGAGAGCAGGAATCTCCTCTTAAGGAACTGCTTTTTGTCTTTCCCCTTCTTCCACAGAGTGCCTTCGTAAATACCTTGGTGGGATCCAATCAATATAAATAATTGATTTAGTAGGGATCCCTTGCCTCCTTCATACTCAGTAAAGAGCATATTTATGCCATGTATGCGAAATTATAAATTGCTTTGCTGTGTGTAATGGCTTCTTGGTACAGGTGTTCTGTGTTTACAGTACCTGAACTATAAGCTTGTTGAAGGAAGTTTTTTTCTCCCGTGAATTCCCTCCTTTCATACTTGGCACGTATCCACTGGTCCTTCAGAACACTGTAAGGTAATGAACACTGTAAGGTAATGAACACTGTAAGGTAATGCATTAACGCAAATGTGGGATTCTTTTCAACAAACTATTAGTCTGGTTTCTAGGACAGAGATTAAGCCTAGTTCCAGTCCACTTAATAGCATCTTTAATGGAAAAAGCACTTGATTTAATCTTTGTCCGGGAAGCCATCCCTTGTGTTTAATATATCAATCCACCTGTGATGCATCAAACATACAAAGTGTCAATATCTGTCAACCCGACCAATTGTAATCAAATCCGATGCATTTCTTCCTGTTTTCTAAAACAAGACTACCCCCACACACAACACTTCTCTTCCTCTGAATGAAATATGAGTCAGCACTTTCCACTGCCTCAAAAAAGTTAAGTGACTGTTCCAGCTGCTGCGGTCAGGCAAACGCCTCCGTTGTCATGCAGCAAGAACAGAGCGGCTTAGACTGAGTTTCTTCCCCCATGCCATCAGGATCATCAACGACGACCCCACCAGTGCCCCCCTCAAGTCACTCACACAATCACTGACATCATAACACATACGCGCACACATAATTACCCATTGCAGACGCATCTTTTCACTGTAATTAACTGTACTGTCAACCTGTCATTGCCATTGTATATAGTCATTCCATTCTGTACATTCTTACATTGCTGTTTATACTGCTGTTTATATTCTATTTATTTTTAAATTTATTGTTGCACTCCTCTGTGGCACTGTCACTTTTGCATTTCACTGTATACTTGTACTTGTGCACGTGACAAATAAAGAATCTTGAATCTTGTGTAGATGGAGGTGTAGATGGAGGTGTAGATGGAGGTGTAGATGGAGGTGTAGATGGAGGTGTAGATGGAGGTGTTGATGGAGGTGTAGATGGAGGTGTAGATGGAGGTGTAGATGGAGGTGTAGATAGAGGTGTAGATGGAGGTGTTGATGGAGGTGTAGATGGAGGTGTTGATGGAGGTGTAGATGGAGGTGCTGACACTCACACACAGTCCTGCTGCTGTGGCTGGTAGTAAAAAGGAGGGATGTTCTTCTCAAAGAAGGCCTTTGCTGCAGCATTCCCTCTGGACTTCATGAACTGCAATTAGTTTTAAAAAAAGGTGATATTGATATTGTAATAACAGTAATAACATGGCAATAGTGAACCTTTTTCTTAACTTATATTTATCCAGGAAGTCTCTTGAGATTAGAAATCTCTATTTCCGAGAGAGACCTGGCCGTTTACGTATCTTAAATCTATTTATAGACAAAGAGTTAAATCATTAATGTTGCAAAGCCCCTTCATTAGATACCAGCCACTCTCTGTCACAGGAAAATCACACACACCTCCACCAAGGAATCATCCCAGAAATCCAAGCGTATGGACTTTATTCGGCTGATTGCCGGCAAATCTCGATGGATCCCCGAACAGTTCACACATACAAAGATACCAAGTTTGTATGAGGCCCAATCTGGTTCTGTGAACAACAGAGATATCAATGTGTGGTGTGAGACACAAACATTACACAAAAAATGGTTTCCCTTGCATGCTTGTACATTTGGCAGGCTGTACTATAATGTCACTAGCAGAGCGGTGTCCAATATTTTGAACTGTTTACATCCAGGTTTGCCAACAACGAGGTCACCATACAATAGCCTACACAGGTATGATGGACTTCGCACGTCACGCCTAGATTTACTGTCATTAGGTCTGCAGGTGAACTGTAGAGTTACTGGAAAGGAGGAACCTATAATGACCGAGTGAGTCATTAAGGCAAGTGCCTTAACTTCCCCTATGTGTTCTTTAAAAACGTGTCATGGGTTTTACAACTTTTGTTTGACAGTGCCATAGATAAATACAAATAAACCTCACGTGCCCAGCTATCATTCTGTTCTCCACATTGCACAAAGAATAGGCTATCACACTTCAAACAGACTTGAAAAGGGAGGGGAAAAAACGATTAGAGTCCCTCAAACTCTTAATCTAATCGCCTAAAAGCCTAAGCACAACAGAGCACAGAGTTAATAATTGAACATGGGATCATATACCTACTGTAGGATTACCAGTACATTATCAGTACAAGACAATGCCTTGACATCATAGCCCACACTTACTATTCCATTCACTACAACTCACCAGGGGCTCCACAGTCTGCACAACTGTTGTTGCTGGGCTCTTTCACCATATCAAGCAGGATTTTCTTATTCCTCTCCCGATTTGCCATAAGTAAACCTAACAACTTATTTATGTCCCCCCAGTCAAGTCCCAATAAACGACTTTCTGTATTTCCATGATATTTCTATCAAAAAAAAATACAGATTTTATTCTATAACAGGTGAGCCTTTTTCCCCACGTAGCTGCGCTTGACCGACCTCACCGAATGCCTCCGGCGTTTCCTCTTACTGGCACGGCAACGTGAAGTTTATTGTTCTGCACACAAACACACAATCTTCAAATAACAAAGAGCTAGGAAGTGAAACAGGCGGGACCAAATTATACTTAGTTTAGGCATTTAGGCCATTAGGACTAATTTCTGGTAGAAAGAATAACGTGCATAGACTGATTCTTACATTTACATTCATTCCATTTATGTCATTTAGCAGACGCCTTTATCCAAAGCGACTTACAACAAATACATTTGTCTAAGTAAGTGAATCATCTATCCATCAGTCATCATAAGAAAAAGTAATCTATGCTTTTTTTAAATATATATATATATATATATATATATATATATATATATATATATATATATATATATATATATATATTTTCAGGAGAGAAATTTGGGGTGCAGGGGGGTAGTGGGGATGATGAGGTCTTTAGGAGGGACAGTTAAGATGTAGCCTGAAGAGATGGGTCTTCAATCTACGGCGGAAGATTGGTAATGACTCTGCAGTCCTGACAGCAGTGGGAAGCTCGTTCCACCAGCGGGGCGCCAGGACAGTGAAAAGCCGTGACCGAGTAGCGCGGCTGCCGCATCCACGTAGAGGCGGCGGTGCCAGGCGGGCAGCCGAGGGGGAAGAGCGGAGTGATCGGGCAGGGGTTTGGGCGCTGATCATTGCTTGTACGGAGGGGCTGTTCCCGGGAGCAGGAGTGCTGTTTCAATAAAATATATACATTTGACCTAATTAAATCTAGGTCTATAGAGAAATAAGTTGCGTGAATCAGACCGGACAGGAAAATATAAACTCTTATAAATAACACAAATCACAATTACAAAATCAACACTCTGTTCAGATATTCTAATTATGATGAGTGCTGATGGATACTGCAATACTTTGGTAATAAATGACTTGCCTTGGCTGTCAGGCTGCTATGGAGAATCGCGGAACGAAAGTGCCCCGGAACCAAGGAGATACGGTCCTTGTTTCTATATCGTTGGAATAACACCGGTGAACAACTAAAGGACAAGTTATTCAACCTTCTGTATGTAATTAATAATATGAAGTACATATAAATCTACAATGTGGGTTGCAAGGCGATTCCTGTCTTATGTCGCCCGGAGAGGTATAGTTTTGTGTAATAAATGTCATCTTGTCGTAACTGACAGCTAAATTCCAATTCTGTCATGTGCCTATGTGGTGATGATGTCTTGCCTTTGCTGTTACTCATTCAACCTCACATCAATGCATTGTTTGTGCAGGGCAATATGGCCTATTCTACCGGCCCCAAGGCTCTCTCCCCGAGCTGGAACTCCGATATCTTCACTGTACGTGCTGCTGGAGGAGTCGTATCCCCGTGGCAGGGTTCGAGACACTGAACGCCATCCTCACACCCACACCCACACCGTGCAAAGACGATGACAGCAACAAGTCCCTGGACGCGTACTACACATCGGAACAACGATCTGTCATTCTGCAACTTCTCAACAATGCGCCTGAGTCGGAGCTGGCAAGCGTGAAGCTCCTACGAGGGCGTAAGTCCGTAAACATTGTCGAGTACAGGACTAGAAACGGCCCGTTCAAAAGCCTAGAGAGCGTCATTAATGTACCACTCCTAAAACACAAAAGCGCAGTCATCGTCTTCAACTCCATCCTCAGCCCTCCGAAGAAGAAGAAAGTGAGAGTTCAGCTAGCCAAATTCATCAGACCCGAGGTGGACAGGGCCTGGCTAGAGGTGAGATGCTGTAGATTGCGTAATGGCAAGATGCCTGTGTTATTCATTCATTCAACAAGTAACGATATGAACCAATCTGTCTTTCAGGAAGCCAATTCCATAGTGTCTATTGTGTGTGGGACAAGTAGAATAGCCTGGGCTCATGTGGACCGGGCCATGGCTGTGACTGAATGGCATCAGGAGGAATGCCAGAACTTCATGAAGGGAACATACATGGCCTCAGCCTACTTGGATGACGTAAGGATGATGATGATGCATTCTACACAACTACAGTCATTCCCTGACTACAGACCGCCTACAAACTTAACCCATAGTACATCAAATTCCTTTTCTCCGTGATATCCAAGTAACTATTGTACTGTCCGTATCGTTGTGTGATTTCATCCTCAGGTCTCCTCCGTGGTATCTCATCTCCCGACGGCTGATTTCTACGTGGTGGAGAAGTCATCCATCTCCCTACAGAACACCACCCTGTACCCAGTGATGGCCCACATGCGGACGGTGGAGGCCATGCTCTTCGCCCTCCTGGAGCCCAGATACACCCAGCCGGACACAGCCACTCCCCCCCGGGTGCTGAACATGATGAGGACGGCCGTGGGGCGCCATTTCGGCCTCATGGTGGGCGAGTCGCGCACCAGCGGGGCCCAGGCGGTGCGGCAGATGATGACGGAGTCCGTGACACAGAAGATCCCCAGGGTGACGTTCCCTCACAACCTGCTGGTCAAGTACAGGAACTCGTTCCAGATGGGTCGGAGCCGAGGGGAAGAGATGTGTGACGCCTTGCTCCAGGCCGTGGCGTTTTACGAGCTGCTCAGTGAATCGAGATGATGTCACTTGGACATCAAGTCGTCTGACTCGTGAGACTTGGGCCACATCACATGGACCAGACATCGGTGGACTAATCTAGTGTATGCTTTTGCCTGTGACCTGGTGGTGGGAAAGGAGGAGGAGGGGGGTCAAAGGTCACCAAAAACAGTGTGTCTTGTGGTGGCTTGATGGAATTATGGATGATGTATGAGTATATAATACTGCAGAGTACTTTTGTGAACAAGTAATGTGAAGAGCACTAAACCTGTTCATGTGTTTTTCTCACTTTCGTATGAATAGGACTCACGTAAAGTAAAACAGGCTGCCTAAACGGAAGGGAGAAATGTGAATCTGATCACCCCTCACTGGATGCAGCCCATTCTGCCTATTCCTGCATGGACAAATGTTCACTATACACCTGCAAACCATTAAATACCTCTTCTGATTTTACACATTACCTGTCTGACAGAACTTGAGTTGAATAAAAGTGATCAAATGTGTGTTTTTATTCACAATTCATTCAGGGGGTATGCTTAAACATACATATTTAATACATACAGTCACATAACAGTTGAATATCAACTTTGAATGCATATAATCTGCATAGAATTTATCAGTGTAGCAACACTTTGGAAGAATGAGCGCACGGCACAAGAGAAATATACATCTTATTTTTTTGTACTAAGTCACAGGATTGACATATTTGACAAGTGTGATACATCAATTCATAAATGCACCTTTTGGTCAACAAAAGACAGGAGTCAGTGACCTCCGACCCACTGAGGAGGTGGTTATGGGAAGTCATTTGAGAGGAGTTGCACAGCAGACTTAAGGAGACCCAGGTGAATGCTGCTGAGGTAATGGAGAAACCTAGGAGGGACACAGACAGAATCATTTTTATTTAACCTTTATTTAACCAGGATAAAAAACCCATTAGGATAAAATCTCTTTTACAAGGGAGACCTGGCCAAGAAGGCAGCAAAGTTACACATCGATTACATGACAATAACAACAACAACCGAATGTAATAAAGAAACGTGTTGACGTCTCACCTGGGCTTGCCCTTCCCCTGCTCCCGGGCCCTCTCAGAGCGACAGACAGAGCGGAGGGCAGGCATGTAGTCCACCGTGACAGCCGGCCTGTTCCCCAGGGCACAGAAGGCTCTGCTGGAGAGGACAGCCCTGCTGGTCTCATACCTCCTTTGGACCACACTGGGAAAAAAAAAAAGAAGTTACATAGAAAGTCGTATTTAGACCCTATATTGTGATTCACTGTGAATAGAGCTTTACCATGGCGAAGAAGCAGCATTTATTTTCAGAAAATCTGAAAATGTTTTAGTAATAGAATAATAATAGTAATAGATAAAGTGTATCAGCACACAGAGGCCCAAGATACATATTTTCCACATTAGTAGAGTGAGTGTCAATTAGACTCAATCTTCAGTTTAGTGGTATTAGTGAAGTTAGTACAAGTCAGACAATACTCAGTTTAACTGTAAACCCAGGAGAATGCATTCACCTCGGTTTACATGGAGAGATCTGACTGAAGCTGAATGTGTGTGGAGCCCCAGGGAGTTTGTGTTTCTCCGCCACCATCTCACTCCCCTCCTTCTCCCCAGGTCCCGGTACCATCCCCTGGGCTCCAGTCCTCCCCTTAGACACCTTCTTCTGGCACCTCTGGAACCCCAGGACCTCTAGGGCTGCCTGTATTTCCAACGACCTCTCCCTCCACCCCCAACTACAACCTCCATCCACCTCCTCCTCCTCCTCTCCCAATTCGTCCAGCAGTCCGTCCTTTAAATCCGCCCCCGTCCAGACAAACGCCCCTGGCCTCCAAGCCCCAGATGTCTGCTGTAGGTCCTGAATGGGCATACAAGCGTCCATAAAAGACATGAGGTCTATGAAGTCCGTTAGAGCAACTAAAGAGTGGGACTTAGACCCATCTGCCCTTTTCTCAGTCTGAGGTCTGTCATCTTTAGCACCCAAGGCCATGGAAGGAGTCCCCGTCAATAGCAGTGATGCTCCGTGAGATTTTAGTGTCTCATCTTCACTGTGAGCTGGTCTGGAATCAGGTGTTGGAATACGTTTCCTTCTCCTCAACCTTGAGGCGGTCCTAGCTGGGCTGGTCTGACCCAGAAGCTCTTGGACCTGAGGGTTGGTGTCGCCAGGGGGTGTCGGCTCACTCCCAAGCCCCAGGGGAGGCACTTCCTCTGGGCAGCGGACTGGAGTTTCCTGGGGTCTGGGTGGTAGTGGTAGGAGGAGCTCCAGGTTTGAGTAAAGCAAAGGTACACCCCTCCTCCAGCTCTCAGTTAGGACTTCAGTTAGCTTGGTGACCTCTGGTTCAGCCCAGGACTTGCACTGTGGAAACAGTCATTCTGTTCACATCTGAATAAAAGCATCCAGTGTCAAGGTAAACATCTAGAGCCCTAGGGGGATAAGTAATGGAAATAGGAAGTTATTAACCCTTTATGTCACTGTAAAAACAAACATATATTTATGTAAAAAGCAAATGAGAAATAAACTTCAATGACAGAATGTGATGAGGTTGTCATAGCACTCGCAATGGCAATCACTAGAGACTACCTCTAGAATGTTCCGCAGGTCCTGGATGGGTCCGGAGCTCAGGAGGCCCAGCATGCTGGGAGTGCAGCCCTCATCACAGGGTGGAAGGTGGGAGGGTAGTCTTTCACTTACTGGTTCACCTTCAGTAACAGCAACACCCAATGCTGTGTAGGCAAACCAACATTATACACTGTCTTGACTAAATTAACAAACCAACATTACACACTGTCTTGACTAAATTAACAAACCAACATTACACACTGTCTTGACTAAATTAACAAACCAACATTATACACTGTCTTGACTAAATTAACAAACCAACATTACACACTGTCTTGACTAAATTAACAAACCAACATTATACACTGTCTTGACTAAATTAACAAACCAACATTATACACTGTCTTGACTAAATTAACAAACCAACATTATACACTGTCTTGACTAAATTAACAAACCAACATTACACACTGTCTTGACTAAATTAACAAACCAACATTATACACTGTCTTGACTAAATTAACAAACCAACATTATACACTGTCTTGACTAAATTAACAAACCAACATTACACACTGTCTTGACTAAATTAACAAACCAACATTACACACTGTCTTGACTGAATTAACAAACCAACATTATACTTTGTCTTGACTAAATTAACAAACCAACATTATACACTGTCTTGACTAAATTAACAAACCAACATTATACACTGTCTTGACTAAATTAACAAACCAACATTACACACTGTCTTGACTAAATTAACAAACCAACATTATACACTGTCTTGACTAAATTAACAAACCAACATTATACACTGTCTTGACTAAATTAACAAACCAACATTACACACTGTCTTGACTAAATTAACAAACCAACATTATACACTGTCTTGACTAAATTAACAAACCAACATTATACACTGTCTTGACTAAATTAACAAACCAACATTACACACTGTCTTGACTAAATTAACAAACCAACATTATACACTGTCTTGACTAAAAAACGAATTGACTAAACGTATGTCTTGTACTGTATCTGATGGAACAGCTACTGGACTTACAGTACGTGATGTCACTGCAACAGTAAATCTCTAACTATCAGGTTAGTTTGTTGTCATTCCCTCCCTAACATACACACACCAGTGGGGTCCTGAAGCAGGGCTGCCCTCTGAGATGCCCGTCCGCCTCCGCTGCGGACCCAGAGCTGCAGCTGCAGCAGAGTGCGTCTGAGGTCACCCTGGTTCAGGCTCAGCAGGGAGGTGATGTCACCAGGGTCCGTCCTCACGTTCTCAGCCAGACACAGCAGCTGCAGGTAGCTGCACACGTTCACCTGGGAGCCGACATAGCAGACAAACATTACATTTTAGGTTATGAAATATTAAAAAAAAACAACAAAAAAAACATTCTCTGAGTAGATCTGATGAAGTCCAAATAAAAAAATTAAATAAAAAATAAATAAAAAAAAGGTTCATGTATTTTTTTTTTTTCCTAAGGTTATTCAAACTAGTTGTGAGGGGATGGAATGGTACAGAGATGTTTGACTTACCATTGAGGGCGTTTTAAAAATGATCTCTTCAAAGTTGCCATCAAACTTTGCACTGAACGTAGGATCTGAAGACCCATATTATTGATTATTGTGCGATTCAACATGAAACAAATCATTTTAAATATGGATGATTCTTAAAGCTATTATTCACATTGGTCATGAGCTCACCATTAGTGGTCAGGACTACTGGTCTCTTGGTTGTGGTCATGAAAGTCTTGATTGCAGCGAGAAATCCGACATCATCATCGAATATGACATCAACCTGAGGGGGGGGGGGGGGGGGGGAGGGGGGGTTTAGAGCAAAGCCCTCGGTCACTTCATCAACACTAGGGGCCTCATTTGTTAGTCACAGACTATATGTACAAAACACATCTCATCTGTATAATATATGCATTCTGCTGTGTCATCATTTGCTAGGCTAAGGCAGCCACTTGTAAAGGTGAGGGAAGTGGCTTTTGTGAGATTTACCTCCTCAAATAAAATGAGTGATGTAGCAGTCCTTCTACTCTGTCCTACTGCTGTTGGTCCTTCATTGTGAGGTGAAGGGTTACTGGGCGACTCTGGGCACATAGTGTCTGTCCCTTCAATGGTCACTGTCTTGAGAGAGCTGACTGTAGGTAGAAATCATCATCAAGTGTTAAAAAAAAAAGATGATTAGCATCCATACAAATGTTTATAATGTCTCTGTGAAGTTTCACTGTACTCTACTTTCAATGTGGCAGTCTTAACTGTTTTGTGGGTGGCCATCTTGGATTTTAGGTGGTAGAAGCGGACAGCCAAGGCTCTGTGGTTTACTCTTCATCTTGAAGAAGTTGGCCAGCGTCACGGAGGCCACACCTCCACCTCTCCTCCGGGCCGAGGCACAGTGCTGAGGTCCCTTCCTGGACGATGAGATGACCTTCCTGGACGATGAAATGACCTTCCTGGACGATGAGATGACCTTCCTGGGAGAGGCCACTTTTCCTTTATTAAGGGAGTAGACATGCTTCACTTCAATCCCAATACAACTTTATTAATAACGTTTAACACACATTCTCCATTTGGGGAAATGTAATCCACATGTTATAGTAAATGGTTTTAAAAGTGAGGTCTGCTCACCAGGTAATGTGTCTGATTTCGTTGAGGCAGCGGTGCTGTTGAAGCCACTGAGGTAGGCAGGCTTGAGGGGGGCGTGTCCCTGCGTCTCCACCTGATGTGATTGGGTGGCTTCCTTCAGCTGAGACAACACATGGCGACCACAACGCTGGGAAGACGCGTTCACCTCGAAAACCTGGAGAGGCCGAGGAAAACGGAGCTCAAGACGGCAGTCCCACAGAGCATAATGCAACCAGACTGGGACCGAACACGGGTCTCCAGCTCCAAACCACCTCTGCTACACAAGTACACTCACTGTACACTGGATGCACAACATAAGAAGTACCCTGTTTCAGTGAATCTGACGACTGAATCAATACACCCAAAGACGGCTGTTGTTTTGCTCTTTATTTCGGCTGTCTTATCTAACAAGCCACCACCGACATACAGTCAACACCTTAATACAGCGTAAGGTGACGCAAGCTACTTATGAGGGGATGCAATGGTACCGAGATGTTTGATTTACCATTGAGGGCATTTTTAAAAACGACCTCTTCAAAGTTGCCATCAAACGTTGCACTGAACGAAGTATCTGAAGACCCGCATTATTGATTATTGTGTGATTCAACTTGACTGAATGAATACAGACGTTCCTATTTATTTTGACTGTCTTACCTAAGCCATCACAGACACACTGTACAGTTAATACCGGATAAAGAAGACGGTCTCCAGGCACCGTAACATAATGCATTAGTTGTTTTCATGGTGAATACTAGGAGGCATAAGAGGTGTCCCAGTCACACTGACCTTGAAGCCCAGCTCCTGAGCGCAGGCGTACACCGAGGCAGTCTTCCCCACCCCCAGGGGTCCTGTGATCAACATGGTGTGACACAGATCTTCTTCCCCCTCCTCTTCGTCCACAGCTTCTCCCTGGAAGTCACCGCAGTCCCACGAGTCTGAGTCCCACAGACAAACTCCAGGTCAGGTCTCAGGGCTATGCCATGCTTCATTAGCTACTATGTGTTAGAAAATATGATGTATATTTCTGTCTCTGGCTACCACACACACACACACACACACACACACACACACACACACACACACACACACACACACACACACACACACACACACACACACACACACACACACACACACACACACACACACACACCTTCTTCTAGAATACCAATCGGGGGGATTATATTGTTTATTTCCTCCATTTCTAACACTGTAACTTCATCATTTCTTCTTCTCTTTTTTTTTTTTTTTACCATTGCTATTGTCCTCTTTCTTGTCCTCTTTCTTCTTTTCCCGCTCTTTTCTCCTCTCCTCAGAATCAGCTCGCAGTTTCCACTTCTTCAACCAACTACACACCAAAATGACTTCCATTATGCATTATCACAAAGACACCTGTGTATGTATTGGTGTGTCCTGTATTGTTTCCTGAATGTCTGCTGTTTTTAAGGATGATTTTGCTTCAAAGCCAATTTCCCCACTGGGGAAAATAAAGTTTTCTAGCTAACAAGCTAACGTTGAGCATGCAGGGGTAGGATGTAGGGTTAGTTTTAACTTACCAGTGTAACCTCTTCAAAGGGGCGGAGTTACCCATCACTTCAGACGAGTGTCGAGGGCAGTACTTGTCCGTCCACTGCACATCCTCACTGCTATGATCTGGACGACACACAAAGGTAAACACACACAGTTAAATACATCCAAAGGTAAATACACACAAAGGTTAATACATCCAAAGGTAAACACACACAGTTAAATACATCCAAAAGGTAAATACACACAAAGGTTAATACATCCAAAGGTAAATACACACAAAGGTTAATACATCCAAAGGTAAATACACACAAAGGTAAATACATCCAAAGGTAAACACACACAGTTAAATACATCCAAAGGTAAATACACACAAAGGTAAATGACATGCCTCTCCTGAGACAGCCTTGTGGTTGACAGTCCTCAGCAGTGGATTCTGACTGGTTCGTCAGGCTGAGCTTCAGCTCAGGACCCACACCTGCTGGTGTCAGGCCTCCACCCCCTCTCTGCTGCTGCTTCTGCTGTTCCTGCTGTTCCTGCTGTTCCTGCTGTTCCTGCTGTTCCTGCTGCTGCTTTAGTCTGTGTGTCCGACTCAGCCTGCTTCCTCTGGGTTGGCCCCCAGTCGGAGGGGGAGAGGGCCCCCACCACCCCCATGGCTCTGAAGGGGGAGTGCGCCCAGTCAAAGTGGCTTCCTCTACCCCCAGACTGGACCTCTGACGCTTCAGAACCTTCTCACGACCCTCTGTCTCACGCTGGCGTTTCCGCTTCTCTCCTACAAGGCAGGGCAGGGATGCAGTCCTTGGATTCAGGCTCATCTCTGTCTCTGAAAGAAAGAGACACTTATTCTGAAAACTGAACCTGAAATACAATAGTAAATACCAGTATACAGATACTGTATACATGATATTATGAATATTAATATAACACAGGAAGGTAATATAACATGTTACGTTACCTGTACAAGCCAACACCGGTAGACTCTCCTTGTACTTTTTTTGCAGCATGGTATAAACTCTTCTGAAGGGGAACTGAGGGTTGGAGGTTCCGATCTCCTCAAGAAGGCACTTCACGACAGGCCCTGATAAGTCTTCTCTCCAACGGGAGACCATAGACTCCATTATCGTTATCATTGTCTCAGGCTTGCTGTGTCTAGGCCTATGTGTTGAACTGGACACAATCACCATTACCTGTTCCTGGTTGTTGATAGGGACCATATTGGACTTTCTCAGCTGTGCCGCTGGCTTTCCCGAGGGTTGAGAGGAGCGTTTGGCACTTTCCCCTTTACCATCAGTGTCCCACTTCCTCGTGAAAACGGACGCTAACTTCTTGCGTGGCTTCTCATGCTGATTTCCACGTATGTCGTCAAGGTCCGCTGTCAAAGAACTCTTCCTACACAGCACGTCTTTGACCATCAGGCCATCGTCATTGACACTGGCTGCTGCTGTAGTGACCTGCGCCAACCGCACCGCTGAATCTCTCCCTAGCCTGCTCCTGTATGGCGGGTCCTCACTAGAGATGCCTGACCCTGTGTCCGAAATGATTATCACACCATTGAGTTCTGAGGGGCTCTCCTCCTGTCCGAGGCTTGCTGAAGCCCTGGGAGTTTTAAAACGGTTCTTCCTCTTTACTTGCAGCCGGTTTGATGCCTCCATCACTCCCACTGCACAAAATGCCTCACGGTGACAAGGTGGCATCTTGGTCTTGCCCTGCACCTGAATGCAAGCGAGGAGGCTCTCCCCAGACGGCTGTGGCTCTCTTCTGAAGTACTTCATTATATCTGTGGAGTTCGAGAGCCCAGACCTTTTTTTGCCCATTGTCCAGACCACGGAAGAGTAGCTGAACCAGACCACCTCATCCCGCAGAGCAGACCACGTACCTCCGAATATTGCACACCAGCTGTACTCCAGGTAACTTCATAATTGTATACATTTAGCTAAAGTTTAGCTAACTAGATGTAAAGCGTGAGGTTGAGATAACATACCACCACATCTTTCCGAAACCTTCACAAAGCTGTTTACGAAGGAGGACACTATTTGGTTACAAATTACAAAACGAGAACATCATCTTTCTTACTTTTTCGAAATCAAATGACGACTCATCTGTCCAATCTGATCTCTGGATGGTATCCGTGAATCAGCCAATCGCATTCTTCGTGGTACTTCCCACTTCTGTATTTGAAAGCATTGGATTGGTTTAGACGAGGGAGGGAGGGCGTGTCCAACGGAGGACACTTCTATGGTACAACAGAACCAGACCACAGCATCGTGTTTCCACCATCCTGTCATCTCAAGGTGTGTGTGTGTGTGTGTGTGTGTGTGTGTGTGTGTGATGTTGCACAAATTCAATGAAAAGTGAAATGAGCGTCCTCTGGTGTAAGAGTGACAATTAACGTGATCTGGCATACCGGAAAAAACGAACAAAGAATAAGATCAAATGTATTTTATTTTAAATATAAAATCCCCATATCCAAAATGTATAACATAGTTAACAATTTATACGAGGTGGTGGTTTGACAATAGTGGTGAATTGACTGTTCCTCCCCAAATCCAGCCGATCAAAACGTGCATCAATTTACGGGGGCGTGAAAGTATGGTCCGTAGGTCTGAAGGAGAAAGCAGTGTTGATTAAAGGACTGTGTATCCGAAACTAGCTAACGGTTTTGTTCAGTTGGTGCGCACACAACGAAACATACAACTAAGGCGACCAGTAACCACTTGTTATCTCCAGTTTAGAAATTAAATTGAGGAAAAAGATGCTAAAAACATACAAATGCAGAACTCAGTGACTGGGCCGAAAACCACCCCTTTGGCATTAACTGCATCTAACAGAATACACACTTCCACTAGGATCCACTTCCCACCTACATACAGCATATTGCTTTGAGCAGGAAAAAAAAAAAAACCCAGCAACTACTTTTTCATAATCAGTGATACTCAGATTCACAATGGGATATATAGCTAGATATTGACATTATTACAATGTATACAAATCGTCTGGCCAAGTGTTGTCCAAAAAGTTCATATCTAACCCTGGCAGAGAGGAAATAATAGAGAGAGGCCTTTCGAGTTCCCAAAGGTTCTCAAAACTATATAACCATCAACTTATATATAGGCCTCTGTCCCAGCATTCTGTTGAAAACGTCTGTAGGTTTGTATTTGTTTTTTTAACTTAGAGCTAAGGAGCGACTTTCTGTCAGTTGAGGGGTATTCTTCTCCTTCCGCTGTGGATGCAGAGAGCAGAACCCATTGAGCAGCAGTCAGGGACCTCGTCCAGTAAGCAGGATTACTGAATTAACTTGGACATTAACTTGGGAAAACAATCAGACTCATCTCTTGATCTTCTGGTTCGTTAAGATACTTGAATATGGGTTGTTGAGAGGTTCTAAAAGTGAATGATTAAGTTCTCATGAACTTGAAGAATATTCAGGGAACAGCCCACAGGTCTCACTGATTGGACAATACTCAGGAAATATAAAACATGGGAAAACATACATGATCATATTAAAATCAAAATAAAATTCGAAACGAAAAAGAAAAATCCTTTCAGAGGATGCGAGACAGAGCACGCATCTGACAATTGATGCAGCACAAGAAAAAAACAAAAAAAACAACAACCTCTGATTCCACTCAAGTTAACAATTTACTAAATACAGAGACCAAGTGCTAAAATAATCTGTTGAAAGGACCAAAGAGCCGGCGAGGTTATGGATACAAATAATCAGGAGCGATAATGTGACCAATATGCAGAATGTCTGGGATTCTCCTCGTACAGTTCGGGACAACGACAGCAGTCAGTCATGATGACATACCTATCAAGTGATCCCCGGTTTCTTCACATCCGCAAACCGAATCACTGAACTGGCTCACAAACATACAATGCATAATGACTTACAGTACAGACTTGGTACATCTCACTCTATCCAAACGTGAGTCCTCAAAATGCCTGTTTTGTGTGTGTGTGTGTGTGTGTGTGTGTATACAGGTCTGTCTTTCATGGGTCAAGTAAGTCCTCCATTGACAACTCCTTCTGCCTAACTAAGCACCAAAGGGTGGTGGTCAGTAGAATAAACATGACAATGAAGACGGTGACGGTGAGGATGACGATGATGAAGGTTCGCCCATCCTCATCATCAGTCCGTGACGGAGGTTTTTGTCCTCTTGCCGTGTTTGGTGCCGCCGCCGGCGGTGCCGTTGCAGGCGCCCTCCGCCACCAGGGCCCGGTCGCCGTCCTCGTCGCCGGCCTCGGGGAGCTCCTCCTGGATCTGCCGCAGGCGCGTCATGGCGCGGTCGATGGTCGCCACGCTCACCAGGTTGAAGTCGTGCATGCTCACCAGGTGCAGCAGGAAGTTGCGGCACAGGTTGCGGCGGGCGATGTAGGCGCCGCATTTCTCCACGAACACCATGCTGGCCTGGTTCATCTGGTTGTCGGCGATGAACCTGTGTGTCGTCAAGGACAGAGTGGGCCTGCTTAAAGGTGAACCTCATTAGCATGTCTCTCTACCCACCTGGTCTAAACTAGTGTTTAAACTATCAATTAACTAATCAACTGCAACTAGGTTCACAGTGCAAATATGGGAGTTTAGACTTACAACTTTGCTGTAAACTAGTGTTTAAACTATCAATTAACTAAATCAACTGCAACTGGGTTCACAGTGCAAATATGGGAGTTTAGACTTACGACTTTGTTGTGTGTTATCATCCTTGCTGATATAGCAAGGTCTAATTCTATGGTATGTGAAAGGCGACTAACTCCGTACTGGATGTGTTTCTATCAAATAAAGCTGAAGGTATCCAAGACAATATAAACCACGTGTAAAGGTGCAATAAGAGATGTATTTCTTTAGTTGTACGTACTGAACATACCCGTGCTTCATGACGTGCAGATTCCACAGCTTCATCACCTCCTTCTCTCCTTCGTTCACGTCTGTGAACTCATCCAGTTGCTTTGGGAGGAGAACACACACACACACACACACACACACACACACACACACACACACACACACACACCGTCAGGCAAGACACACGTCGGTAAACACGCCAGGTACAGTGTAGCCAAATGTGTTGATATGATCAGAGTCATCATGTGTTGTATATTCCTACGTGTCATGTACCCTTATTTTCCCCAGGCTTCTCTATTTCAATTGTGTGTGAGGGGAATCAATGTGGTTAGGAAAAGGGGATATTGTAAACATGTTATGACATGAGGAATCCATACATAATTGATATGCCAATCAAAGTGACACAAATCAAAGTATTATGACAAAAAAAATATATATTTTAACGTGCGGGCCAGTAGGTGGCGGCGTAGTGTGTATCTGACTGACCGTGGCGGTCTTTTCTCTCAGCCAATCGGGGTCTCTCTCGTCCTCGCTGTCCACCTCCATCTCCTGGGGCCGCAGGGGCATGCAGCTGTCGCTGTGGAAGTACAGACGGTTGTGGCCGCTCACGTAGGTCCTCTGCTGCTCCAGCTCCCCGTCCTCCGCCTCCAGAAACTCAGACAGGCTCGGCTTCGTTCGCTTGGGCCTGAGGATACAGGAGCAAGGGCATTATGGTCCTTGTAGTCCTATGGGACTCCTGTGCAGCATAGACAGGCAAGCAAGTGCACACACACACGCGCACACTAACATGCACAGATGGTTGAAACAAGTCAAAGTGAAGGCTTACGCATAAAAGTGGAATCAGTCCCTTTGAAAATGTAAATGTCTGTTTTCAAACGGTTAACAATTTCAGCCAGTGGTCTGGTAGGAATACTTGTGTGTCGTTGTATAGTGGCAGAATTTCAATTCTTAAGTTCACCATCGCCCGGAAAGGAAAATGGCTGTGAGCTCTGTGGAATGTCTTGAGGTGTCAAAGCTGTGATGTCATCAGTTTGGATGTAATAAGATTGATTGTGGTTGGGTCTCCACAGCTTCGAATTTAAATACTGTGGTTTTTAGGGTGGTATAAAAAGCAGTCAGGGAAAAGCTCGCTCTCTTTTCCTGTGTCCTGTTGTGAGGTTATCATCATGTTGTGAGGAGCATTGTTTTGAATGACCAGTGGGCATTTCTCTCTCTCTCTATTAGGATGTAACATTTCTCTATAAAGTATTTGCCTTGTAATAGTTTATAGTATACAGTATTATTAAAGCCTCACTTGATTCATTCTATTTGACCTTTCTTGCACTAATTCAGCACAAACTCAACAATTCTTTGCACAGTCAGATTATCAATATTAGATATGTTTTGCTATTAACAAAATATGCCAAAAGTCTCTGCCAAACCTTGATATTGATACGTTTGTGTGTGTGTGTGTGTGTGTCCAGTCAGGAGACGCCTTTACCTGCACACCAGGACGTGTGTGACGGCAGTCCTCTTGACGGGGCCGTTGCGGCTGAAAGCGAAGCCCGGTTGGCTGTGGATGTCCTGGGGGTTCCCCACGTAGGAGCCGTCATAACACTCATTTATGGACACGTCTATCCTGGCTCCTTTAGGGTGAGGCTGGGGGGGTCACACACAGAGACCAAACTGTCAGTATCACAACCAAACATCTCACACACGGAGACCAAACTGTCAGTATCACAACCAAACATCTCTCACACACACACAGACGCGCCCACACACACGTGCCCACACACACAGGCCCACACACGTGCACATGGCCACACACAAACGCAGGCCCACACACACACACACCCTCCTCTCACCACGTAGTTGAAGATGAAGCGGCTGTGGGACAGTTTGAGGTGTTTGAGCAGGCTGTAGAGCTTGCGGCAGTTGAGCGTACACCAGGGACAGTGCAGGTCATCCCTCGCCTCCGTCTGCTGCCGGGTGTTGTTGTTGTACAGGAACTGGGGAGGGACAAAAAAGATACGTTCTGTTTTAGCTTCACCAAGTTATTTATCCATCGCATTTAAAGTTCTACAACTTTATGATGAATCCCAAAGAAACATACTGTAAGAAATTCAATAGATCATTCTGGGATTTCTAAGTCAACACATGGGCATTTCTGTACCAAAAATAAAAGGGCAGCCAGTTTCTGGAGCAACTCTCAACCCCTCTACGAGGAGAGACGACACGATAACGTCATCGCGAGACGAAGTCGGACTATTCTCAGTTCAGAAAAGTTAGAAAGCGTTACCGTACCTGGTAGAATATGCGCAGTTTCTGCCGTGGCTCACACAGGATCTGCTCCCTCCTCAGCTGGAGCTCCGTGCTCACAGCGTGTTTCACAGCTACGGTGCCCCACACACACACACACAGGGGACGGACACACACACACAGGGGACGGACGGACACACACACACACACACACACACACACACACACACACACACACACACACACACACACACACACACACACACACACACACACACACAGGGGACGGGGACACACACACAGGGGACGGGGACACACACACAGGGGACGGGGACACAAGTCAGGCGTTGATGAGTGGCGTGTAAATCACCACCCGGTTCTACAGGCGTTAGTTGGCTGTGTAAGAGGCGGCTTGCTCACTTATCGTTACGTTATGTGGAATCAATCCCATTTTATCAGATTCATCAACTGGCGTTTGACCAATGTAAACACAGACCATAGGAGGGTGAGCAGGGAAGGGTAGAGAGTATTACTAAAAAAAAGTATTGCTTGGACCCAATGAATGAGTGAGTGAGTGAGTGAGTGAGTGAGTGAGTGAGTGAGTGAGTGAGTGAGTGAGTGAGTGAGTGAGTGAGTGAATATTAAAGAGTATATAAGTGAATGCGTGTCCTGTCTCTCACCCAGTGGTGCAGATTTGAGCGTGCTGGTCCTGCTCTCCACAGGGCTGGTGCTGTCTGAGTTGCGTGTGGCCAGCGGTTTGGCCACGGGGGCGGTGGACTTGTCGCTGGAGTCGCCCGTCCAACGCAGCGTAAACTGCAGCGTGGGTCCCTGAGAGAAGGTCTCGAATGGGGGCAGCCTCTGTGGTGGTTGGAGGGGGAACAACTGCCTTGAGACCATGAACTATACTGACATTTTAATGAAAGGGCTCAAACCTACAGTTGTGGTAAAAGCTGCCCACACTGGAGCATAGTTGTAAGGGTTAGTTGACCACTGCAATGAAGTCAGAGAGGCATGGGCAGACCTAGTGTCTGGCAGACACACACACACACACACACACACACACACACACACACACACACACACACACACACACACACACACACACACACACACACACACACACACACACACACACACACACACACAAGACACACACCTTCCCATCCAGAATAGTTTCCCATGTGGCTCGTTTCTTGCTGACGGGGCAGTCCTCCATCCCCTGCATGGACACCTCATACTCCCCATCTAGTAGTTGCAGCCTCCTGCAGATGACAGAGGTTCATAAGGTGGTTATAACAGAGTTATAACAGTGTGGTGTGCGAGTAATGAGTAAGGTTATGTTGTTAACCATGACTAGAGACCTTTGTGAGGGTGAGCAGGATGGTGTATAACTATGAAAACACATTTTTCTAGCTCAGCTTCTCAAAATTGCAAGGGAACACGTGAAAGCCATCATACATTCATATAAGGGTCTTTTCTTTATAACTTGAATTACCTATTCTTGTCAAACACGGTCATCTGTGCAACAAAGGTCTCTGTGGTGTCTCCATCCTCTCGGTGAGATGAACTTCTCTTTTTTCTGCTGGGAGTTTCTGTCACATCTAAATATACAAAAACAAAAAAACACATATGTCAATTGTCTATTGACATTAAACCATGTCACATTGTCTTATAGGATGACATTTGATGCCAGGGTGTCTGAACCACGTCTATTGTCCCTCCAGAGTTGACAGTTGACAGTATCCAGTGACTGACATCAGACGTGTGTTTGTTGTGTGAGTTGACTGAGGCGTGAAGGAGCCGGGAGCGGCGGAGCAGAGGACACATTTCCGCTGTGGAACAAACGGACTAATAAAGCACTGTTCTGATCAATCCTGTTGTATTGATGTCAGTGTATCCAGTGTCTATCCAGCAGGGTTGGGGTAGATTCCATCTTGAAGCAATCGATTGTTGAACTCTGCCAAGCTGTTTTGCATAAAGAAAACTGCCGGTCTTAAAAAAAAAAAAAGAAGAAAGAAAGAAAGAAAAAAGAAAAGAGGAAGTTGGGTGTGGGAGTAACTCTCCCCCCCCCCCCCCCCCCAGGACCAGGTGCTATTGGCAGTCACAATGCTAGAAGAAGGAAGGCTTACTTTTTATTTTTATTATTATTATTATTATTATTAACAGTAGAGAAACTGTACAGAGGGTGGTCTTTAGGAGGGACAGTCAAGATGTAGCCTGAAGAGATGTAGTCTTCGGTCTACGGTGGAAGACAGGTAGCAAAACAACCCCTCCCCCCGCTAGAGAAACGTTTGCTATCCAGCGTACTTGCCTATATTCTCATTGGCCTCTCCATTGACCAGGCCGTTCAGGTCCCTCCTCCCAGTGTGTGACACCCTGAACAGGAGTGAGTAGGACTTGACCATGTGGCTGTTGCTGGGCTCAAACTCGTTGCTGGACACCAGCAGGGAGGGCAAGGAGCCAGGCTTGGTTTGGTTGGAGTCAGGGTTCAAAGGCACCTGCTTTTTACCTGTAGGCACTTGCTTTACTGGGCAACTGACATCCTGATAAAACAACAACAACAACAACAAAGATTGTAAGAGCAAGTTATGCAGTGTATTACTCATTTCAGGTGATCAGGGAAATTATCAGAACATTTAGCAAGCGGTTACCTTTCGTTTCTTATGGCAGACTTTAACTAGTAGCACCTCGAGAGACACTGAGTTCTGTTCGTTTTCGGAATTCTGAGATGGCTTTTCTGGAGGGGGGGAAAACAACAACAACAACAACAACAAAAATGTTGTGTTTTAGTTCAGTGTTCTGAGAACATTTAGCACACAAAAAACACTGTCACACCGACTTCATACAGCACATGCAAATAAACTGTACTGGGATTTTCATCAACACACTACATGATGGAGGAAACAGGAGTTATGCACACCGTCCTTATGGAAGAAACCAGTGAAGGTGAGCTGCAGGTGTGAAGACAGGCTACCAGGACAGAAAGAAAAGCACAGTCAGTCAAGTCAAGACTCCTACTGTCAAAATAACGGTGCACTTGCCTCTGTAGGGGTTTGTTGTGACACGTATGGGTGCTGTAGTTCCATTACCTGTGAGATTCCTGCTCTCCCTTCATCTTCTCCACTCTGAGCAGCATGTCATCAACCTTAAAGGTTTTCCTGTGCATTCAAGTTCAAACACAGACTTTAGACTTCAGGAACACTGTCAACCAGTCAGCCATCAACCATGATGTCTAATATGGCTCTGCTATCAACTCACATTAATGAACTGTATCTACAAAGATTATTTCTCACACCCAAGGCACTGTACAAGATAGTGAAAAACACAGAATAAAAAACATACTTTATAACATACTAACAGTGCTGTTTAGGAATGCAATGGGTCATGGAAGTCAGAGTTACTGTTATCAGATATGCAGAATATAAATGAGTTTCTGCCTCACAGACCACTGCTAATTATTATCAAGAATAACACAATACAGTAATTGATCCATTTCCAATCAATGAATGAATAATAATAATAATGTACCTTTTGGCATTTGTTCGAGTGTTTCTGTGAGACATGAAGGTAAGCGTCCTGTGCAAAAATATTGGCTAAAATGGAAACATATGTTGGTTAATTATTCATAGTCCAAATATTGTGCAGACTAACTGGGCAAAATATGAGGATTTGTATATATTAAAAAAAAGAATAATAATAATTTTAAAAAAATGAATTATGCTTACTGCAATCAGGTTCCTTGTGCGCAGAAATCTGTAGATTTGAGTTGGCTCTGCAAATAATTCCAGACATCATTATTATTCATGAACCTGCTCAACAAACCATGTTGTGGTGATGACACAATGTGATATAATGACTTCGTTACGTTTTTGATTGTAAGAGAGAGAAGATATCACATAATATCATAGCCAAACATGTTATAACGTCTCTGGTCAGTGGCAAGAAGTACAGTCTGATCTGGCTGACAATGTCATTTGATAAATAGAAATTGATAAATAGAAAATGTCAATGATGCGATCAATCGATTTTAAGAGGATACAACTCCCTTGCCCATGAAACCATCAAGTTTGGGCCTCAATTCAGCCAAGATGTGTCCATTATCAAAACTGTAAAATGGTGTTTATTGAATAAGGATTCCAATTCCATTAAAGGACTCCATCAAGTCCAAAAATTGCCTTCTGAAACGAAAAGTCACGAAACTCACTTTCAAAGGCCTGCAAAAACAACTCATGGTCGGCCTGAATCTGCTCCATCTTCGGCTTCTTCACCGTGCTCATCACGGACGCGGAGGCCGGGTACACGGCGCCGTTTGCTTTACAACTGGCCCCACTCATAACTTAACCTGAATACTATACATCGGACATACAGAAAAAGCACAAATTATGGTTCTTTCAAAACAAAGGAGGCATAATCAACATCCTGTAGCTAGTTAGCAAGCAAGCTAACACAGTGCAATGCTAACGAAATAACTGGCTAACGAAGTGCTTTGTGATATGATTTTCTTTCATTTCAGCACCTAAACTAGGACACCTCCTATACCCACATAGATAACTCTATTATTATTATCATTATCATTATCATTATTATTAGAACGATAAACTAAATGTGTAAGATAAAAACAAGTTTGGCTAGCTAGCAATTACCAGTCTGAGACCCTTCCCTGGTGAAAGTGCGAGTAACGGTGTCAAGCTAGACAGCCAGAATCGAGAGGATACAATAACAATGTTCTTACTGTCCCAGCAGTGGACAGATCAACCTGAGAGCATTAGAGCTGCCTAACCCTAGCCCTAGCCCTAACCCTAACCCTAACCCTAACCAGGCAGGGAACAGGGAACAGAGCCTCACTCACCGACACACACAGCCCATCAAATCACTGTGGCAATGAGCAAAGCTGCTGCTAGCATAGTAGGCTAACAGAATAGAAAACCAAAAAATGTTAAGGCCAAGTAGTATTATTTCCTCCAACGCTTATCGTGAAATGGACGCGTAAAGTGCACGCTATTTACAGCAGACAAAAGTATGGTCCTATTATTATTGATTTTCTGAAAAGCATAAAAACTTCCTATGAAAACTAAATTAGCACGTTGTGCTTGAAATTAGGCGATTTCTACTGGTCACCTCGCCAGTCTCCTCGACTAATAGGAGTCGGAATGTGTGATCTGAGAGCTGTGATTGGCTCGACCCGACGGTAAATGACACTTCACCAAGTTCGGTAGAGCGACAGGCGCTCCTATCGTTTTATTTTGCGGGAAATCCTTTCCATGATGAGACACGAAGCTTGTTTACTTTTTCAGTCTGGGCGTTTGCATATTTTTTTTTTGTGATTTAAGTGAATACAATTGTTTGCCTAATTTCCTATGCCGAGTAGCCTCAACACTGAATGCACTGCGCATGAACTGTTACAGTGCTAGTGATGACAATCGAAGTGAATGATGAATGTGATGAAGATGATGTTAATGGTGATGATAAGAAGTGTTATGAATGATCAATTTATAAAACTACAACTAGTGTGTTTCAAGCTGCATTTGTCATAGTAAGAGCAATATTTGTCATTTCCTTTTTCGTTGCATATATACGTGTCTAATCATAAGTAGAGCGATATGCATTTTAACATAAGCACTTGCCTGTACTGAAAATACATAATTTGTCATTTTTTATTCATCTATGTGGTACCCTTCTGTTATAATAAATCCGCATAAAAAAAAACCATTGACATCTTTGTTGATGTTTCCACACGGAATAAGTTGAAAGACGGAACCGGAAATCCAGCAATCACAACTTCCACACGTGTGGAGGATGAGATTCAGCGTACTTCATTTACTATTTAGCTACTTATCAGACATTTTGAGGTAAAATAATAACATTAATCAGAACAGTCATTCAAAGTTGAAGCAACACGACTTTGAAGTAAACGATGGCTGAGGTCGTCCAGCAGCGGATAGAGGACCGAATCCCTGAGTTGGAACAGTTGGAGAGAGTGGGACTGTTCACCAAAAAAGAAGTCAAGTAAGAACTGCATGGTCACAAACTCATCTTCGTTTTGGAAATTAGCTTCGTCCGATGTGCGTATCACTTAACCATTTTGACATCTCCCTGACAGGATTGGGGGTTAATGTCATTTCAATTTAGTCAAGTCAGGACCAAACAATCATGTCTTTGGATCATGGATTTTTTTACATAGACAAATGTCGAAAAGTACTTAACAACAAAAGCAATACTAAACAATAAATACAATACAAACAATATGATCCAACACCAAACCACAGACCCCCCAAAAAGTAAGCCAAAGAAAAAACTCCCAAGAGGGGAGAAAAATAGAGGGCACAGTGTCAAGGAAAAACTCTCTCGGAGGAAGAAACCTTGATCAGGTGCTGAACAGTAAACAAATGTGCACTCGGGAGATGAACTGATATCAATAAGAATTTTTAAACGGTCTTTCAATTCACATCCTGGTAATGAAATGACGCGGTCTGAAGTGACAGCAGCTGAATGTAGAAGAATAATGAAGCCACTTGTGTCTCACTCACTTTGCAGATGCGTGCTCAAGAGAGCGACTGCTTTGGAATACAAGCTGCATCGTCTGATTCTAAAAAAAGAAGACTTCATTGCGTACATTCAGGTGAGTGCTTAATACCTTGCCGAGAGTTTCTGTAAGAACGCTATTTCAATAAATACCTTTGAATAGAAGGTGAAGATGATTAATCAATGCGTTCTCTTTGTTATTGTAGTATGAAATCAACGTCTTGGAGCTGATAAAGAAGAGAAGATCAGTAAGTTGTTAATATGTCCTGAAATAACTAACACACAGCTCCGACTATCAGCAAACTCTCTTGTTATCTGTTCTTATTTGTTCAACGTTTGTACATTTCAGCACATTGGCTACCACTTCAAAAGAGAGGAGATAGAGTTTGTCATTGTCCAGAGAATAAACAAAGTTTTCAGAAGGTCCACAAACAAATGGAAGGTACAGTACTGTACAAACACAGTCTGATATAGTAAATAATGATCCATTGCACGTACGGTATATAAAGTTGTATTTTTCAAGTTGAATCAGTTCTGTGATGCATAGGAATCACCATGGGGGAGCTCTCATTCACAACAACTTCTCCTTTTACAGGATGACGTGCAACTGTGGCTCTCTCACGTAGCTTTCTGTAAGAAATGGGTATGTATTGTACTAACTCTTTTGTATGCCGGTGATAATTGTTGAATGTTGTCCTCAATGTTGAAAATGTTCCTTCTTCTCCATCTCTGCCAACAGAACACTAAGGGTCAACTCAGCAAGGTCTTCTCCTCCATGATCGCCATCCACCCTGACAAGCCAGGTAGGTCTTACATCATTTATGCACACTTTGTGTCCCCTTTGACACCTCGTTTGGGTAGATGGGATCGGGAGCTGGAATCACTCCCTCATGTCTCTCTCTCTCTCTCTCTCTCTCTCTCTCTCTCTCTCTCTCTCTCTCTCTCTCTCTCTCTCTCTCTCTCTCTCTCTCTCTCTCTCTCTCTTCCATCCCCCCTTCTCCAGCCTTGTGGATCATGGCTGCCAAGTGTGAGATGGAGGACAGGGACTCATCGGAGAGCGCCAGACACCTTTTCCTGCGGGCTCTTCGTTTTCATCCGGAGAACAAGAAGGTCTACCAGGAGGTGAGGAGGAGGAGGAGGACTGATGAGTTGCGAGTCAACGTCGGTTTCGATGCTAAGATTGTAGGTTTGATAAAGTGTCAGTTGGCTGTGGTGGAGGCCCTGCTCACAGCCCCTCTGGTGTTTGTGTGCGTCTGTCCTGGTAGTATTTCCGTATGGAGCTGTTGCACGCTGAGAAACTGAGGAAGCAGCAGAAGGAGCTGGAACAGGCTAAGATGGACATGGTGAGTTCACACACACACACACACACACACACACACACACACACACACACACACACACACGCACAGGAGTTTGTTTGCTCTTTTTTTGTACTGGAACTCTAATCGTCCTCTTCCACCCCACAGGGCGAGTACGAGTTCTCTCCTGAGATCTTGAGTGGGAAACTGGCTGAGGTGGTTTACAGGGACGCCACCCAGAAAATACAAGGTGAGCTATTCTCCACCACACTGTTGTAGTCAGACCTGGGTCACACACAATGTCAAACACACACACACTCAATTTGACCCAATACTTGTTATTTGACTCACTCGTCTGGTTAGAGTCTTCAACGTGTTGAGGTTGGCTGTGAAATTAGAGTATGTTTGAGATGTTGATGGTTTTTCTCTCCGCTGTTCTCAGGGGCTGATTTCATCCTGTGTCTTCTGAACATCGCCGCCATCTTTGACTTCACTGAAGAACTGCAGGAGACCATTCTCCAAGAGTAAGACTGCCCTTGTCCTTGTTTGTCAGTGTTAGCTGATCCCATCAGACAGTGTGGCATTGAACACGCACTTGACAGTGCCAGCTGGTGTACATGTACTGCATATCTACACGGTTAGATTCCTGTCTCAGGCACCCATATTATATAGCGTTCACATTGTATCTGCATCTCTCACTCTCTCTCTCACACTCACTCTCTCTCTCTCTCACACTCACTCTCTCTCTTTCACAATCTCTCTCTCACACTCACTCTCTCTCTCTCTCACACTCACTCTCACAATCACTCACTCTCTCTCACTCACCATGCCGTGTGTTCTGTCCCCAGCGTGCAGAGCAGGTACACAGACGACTCAGTGACGTGGGACTTCATGGCCAAACGAGAGCTGGCGGCGCCGGTTCTGGGGGAGGAGGTCCAGAGCGCCAAGGGGCGGGCCTCAGACACCGCCAGGAGAGAGGAGCGCTGCTACCAGGTCTATGAGGAGGGCCTCAAGACCCTCAACACAGGTACACACACACCACTAACACTCGCAGTGTGACTAAGACCTGTAAGAAGAGTCTCAGTGTTTTACATTGACATTTACATGAAGCGGTCTGCACTGTGTTCCAGAGCCCATGTGGACGTGCTACGTGAGCTTCTGCTTGGAGAGGTTCAAAAGGAAAACCAATTTCCAAGAGCTGAAGGAGAAGGTAAGATCTGGCCCCTGGTCTGAGCATTGGTTACTTTGTCTTACGATGACTGTAGGATAGATGATTCACTTACTTACAACAAATACATTTTTGTTTAAGTTGCTTTGGATAAAGGCGTCTGCTAAATGCCATAAATGTAAATGTAAGCATCTCTGTGGATTAAAACATCAATAGCTGTGTGGGTCGTTTTGTGTCATAATGGAGATGAGGTCTGAGTCTGTGTGTGTGTGTGTGTGTGTGTATGTGTGTCCCACAGAGGCAGGAGAGGCTGCTGGCAGTACTTCAGCGTGCTCACGATGCCTCACTTCTGACGGAGGGCTTTTACAAGAGCTGGGTAAGAGAAACAGATGACACGTGGTCCTCTGTGGCTCAGTTGGTAGGGCATGGCGCTGACAACGCTTAGGTTGGGGGTTTGATTCCCGCTGGGACCATATATACTGAAAAATGTATGTATGCACTCACTGCAATGTAAGTCGCTTTGGATAAAAGCGTCAGCTAAACGGCATCTATAAATGGGCAATGACTCGGGGGGGGGAGGGGGGGGGGGGGTGGTTTAGAACAGCGCATTTGCTTCCTCTCTGTATCAAGGCAATTATATTATTAACTACATTATATATTATATACAACAGATGAAAACAAACGTTAAAAGAGCAGGAGTGTTTTGGGTTGTGTAACATGACTCATAACTGTCTGTCTGTCTGTCTGTCTGTCTGTCTGTCTGTCTGTCTGTCTGTCCTCTCCGTGCAGCTACAGGTCCTGCTGTCGACAGGCAACGGAGAAGGGGCTGTCCAAGTTGCCATGGCAGCCACCCAGCGCTACAGCCAATCGGTGGCCGTGTGGAGCCTGAGCCTTCAGACGATGGTGCAGATGGGGAGCGATGCTACGGGCAAGCTATTCCAGGCAGCACTCACGCACGTGAATCCCAAGGTAACACACACACACACACACACACACACACACACGTTACCAGTGCTGTGTGAAAGTGGGGCAGTGCCCTGGCCTAATTATCTCTCCTTCGACATATTAATTCCATTTGAAGAGTGACTTTCTGTTCAAACTCAGTCAGGCCCAGTGCTACCCTGCATACGAGAGACATTAATCGAAGGTCAGTTTTGAATATTCCCCCCCCTAATGAGAGAAATATAGCATATTTAAATATAAATATACCTTGAAAGAAATATAGCATTTCCAAACACTTGTTTTGGTCCGGAAAAAGTGCTTTCTAAAATGGAGTGTCCTACCCGACACTGGGTTGACAGGGGTGTTCTAGGGGAGGGTTCAGGGGCCAGGGGTGTTCTAGGGGAGGGGCCAGGGGTGTTCACGGGGAGTAGACTCACTGATTTCCACCTTTCTGTCTCTGGTGGCTGCGTCTTCGAATTGTACGTGCATGCAGAAACACAGCAGCAAATGTCCGACACTTTAAACAATCCTTTACTGTACATAATGGGAGAGAAGGTTTTTGTAAAAGGAGATGGTGGATCTGAATTTGTCTAATTGGTTTTCTGTGCTACATTGCGCCTTACTGATCACGACCCTGGTCTTGTCTTTGGCAGGAGAGTCTTCCATTGTGGCAGATACAGGTGGAGTGGAGTATGGTGTCACAGAAGCCAGAGGAGACTGAGGCCTTGTTTCAGGTACTGTAGCAGACAACACAACCTTTCACCTGAAATGAGCCTGTGACCTTTCAATGCAACACACTAAATATACAGTACCAGTGAAAAGTTTGGACACACCTTCTCATTCAATGTTTTTGTAAATTTTTTAAAAATTATTTTCTACATCATAGGTTAATATTGAAGACATCAAAACTATGAAGGAACACACATGGAATTATGTAGTAAACAAAAAAAGTGTTAAGCAAACCAGAATATGGTTTATATTTTAGAAGTAGCCACCTTTTTGCTTTGATGACAGCTTTGCACACTCTTGGCAAGGTGTGTCCAAACTTTTCACTGGTACGGTATATATATATATATATGCGCCATTTAGCTGACGCTTTTATCCAAAGCGACTTACATTATATATCCCAGCGGGAATGAAACCCACAACCTAAGCGTTGTTAGCACCATGCCACAGAGGACCACACACATTAACTGCCCTCCATTGTGTCATGGTGCAGAAGCAGGTAGTTTGTCAAAACCTTATTGGCTCACAACCTGCTCAGGAGCCATATCAATTCTCACTGTGTTGTCTGACTTGTATAAATAAAAAAATCCTTATAACAAATGCCTTGTTCTTCCTCCGTCCTCAGAAAGGTCTACAGTCCACGGTACCTGCTGTTTCCATGGAGATGAAGGAGAAGTACCTTGACTGGTCTTACAGGGCCGGTGGCTACAAGAAAGCCACAAAGTCCTTCACGAGGTACTAACTATATCGATTTTTTTGTAATTGCTGAATTATTAATGAATACTAAATAATGAATATGACCCCAAAAGAATTTCTTTTGTACAATCGGCATTAATGATGAAAGAGAGAGATGAGCCGTATTAGCATACTGACAGTTGAGTTTTGATTTTTCAGTCTGCGTGAAAACCGTCCGTTCTCCAAGGAGTTTTTCACCAGGATGATCCAGATTGAGAAGGAACAAGTAAGTCAGTCTGCCGAGTCTCAATGTACAGTATTAGCAAACAAGAACCGGATGCATGTAGCAACGCATGATGTCAAACTACCCCTTTGTTCAACAACACTGGCTTAATGAATGCACACAATATTACATTTATAGAGTTTTGAACCGTCTGTTGGTCCTCCTGTTAGGGTGGTGCAGGTGCAGACTGGACTGATGTGTTGTTCTTTCAGGAGAGTCCCAAGATGAACAACCTGAGAGACTACTATGAAAGAGCCATCAGAGATTTCGGCTCCTCAGATGAAGGTGAGAGAAAGAGAGAGATGTAAAAACATTAAAAGCAGCACAATTCAAATAAGCAAAACAGGTCCTCAATGCCCTCGGGGATGACTGAACAAGAATCACATTGTTAATCACATGGTTAAGAGTTCCTTTCGGTGTGGCTACACACAGAATTGTCAATGTCAGTTGGTTAAGAGTTCCTTTCACTATGGCTACACAGAATTGTGCAAGTCAGTTGATAAAGACTGTGTTTGTTCCTCCAGACCTGTGGCTGGGTTACATCAAGGTGGAGCTGGGGCCAAAGGGACAGCCTGAGAACTGTGGGAAGATCCACTGGAGGGCCATGAAGCAACTGGAGGGGGAGAGCGTGCAGCGGTTCATTACCCAGCACACCCTACTGCAGACCGGACACATCTAGAACCTCCCTGAACCCAAGAAGTGGGCTGCTCCAACAGACAGGACACATCTAGAACACCTACCAACCCCAGTAGTGGACCTTTCCAACTGTGTCGTGGGGGAAAAAAACAACATATAACAGTTCTGTTATAACTTATCAACTTCTTTTACGGAGGACGACATTATGCAGTTGTTTTGTGTAATGGAGAGTTAGAGTATTGTAATTTTCACTTTTTTTCCATGATGGTGTTTGATACCTAACTTTTAGGAGCATATTATAACTTATATTGTCAAAGGATAACAAACTTAATGCTGTTTTGTCTTATGCACATTTGCAATTTATACTTCCATTCATTTTGTACACAACATGCCAACAAAGTAACTTCTGGAACATGTTTCTTCTTGAAGAGTTGTGTTATTGTTGAACATACACAAGGCCAATGTAGGAATTAAACATTTATTATGCATTTGAAACATTTACCCTGTTGCTGTCAACTTTAAATAAAACTGTCCCAACAGAGTCTGTTTTTGGCTGTTTCCGTATCACTTTGGAGTTGTAGACGTTCACCTCATCAACCAGCGACTCATGGAGTAATACAGTATACGACTGCGAGCCATGAGCCCAGCATTGGGACTGCAGGTCTGAGGACAGACCAACCCCTAGCCCAACATTCTCTACACTGGTCAGTTAATGTGCATTAGATTTAGGGCTAGTTTGTATTCAGTACTTTTGTTAACAACTCAAACATTCATTGTCCTCATCTTACAGTAGGTAATTCTCAGTCATGTTCTAACATATTCCACAGTTTGTATTAGCTGTGACTAATATAATATTCTTTCCTCATCTCTGCATTATCTGTTAAAGAGGACTGAAAACGCCATTTTGTCTTAATAACACCCAGTAGTGTAGAAACACACCAGGGGAGGCTGGTGGAGGTAGAAATCAGAGGACGGGCTCTTTGTAATGCATGGAATGGAATTAAAACACGTTTGACACCATTCTTCATTCCATTCCATGCATTACAATGACCCCGTCTTCTGATTTCTCCACTGAAACACACCTGTTAGACATAAATCTACTGCATTGCAGGTTTAGTATCTGTCAAGGTAATAAAATGTTACGTTGCCATGGTTATAGTTACAGCTTGACTCTCCTTCACATTTGATGGGACAGAAACCAACATTTCAAAACAAGCCTCTCACTGTGTAAGTCCTTCTTGCCACATAAAAAATTAATGAGAGGACAAATATGATTAAATATTGACCATATGAATACTAGTGCACAATATAAGGGTTATACAAAATATCATACCACATCTTTAAAAAAAACTATATCATAAATATCATATCAAGCAGCAAGCTTACATTGCTCATAATATCACCAAATGGCAGAAAGCTTCTTCAAATGACAAAAGCTAAAGCCTTTATGAAACCTAACCATTTATGATTACCCTGTCAAAATGCCAGCACATTCAGGTTGATCCAGTTCTATTTACAGTTTTTGTAAGGACACTTCTAATATACTCTTTCCGGTAGCTCACTTAGTGCAGTAGGTTTTACAGCGGCAGTAATGTAAATCTCATAAGGTAACGAGGAAGAATGCGTTCATGAAGCCTAAGCAAGAAATTATCGTCTTACAACTCGTGTAACATTACAGTAATCAAACTTACTTTAAAGTCCTTGTCATTGGAACACATGATACAGTAACAGCATATACAGTATATAATAATAGTGTTAAAAATGGACATGATGGGACAGGGAATTGTCCTGGTGAATGATTGCTCCCTTCAGAAAAGGTCTCCTCCATCAATGGGAAAATAGAGATAGTCATTGGAGACTCTTGAGGCCAGGTTTCTACATCCAATAAATGAGCCCTCTGTTGAAAATACATTCAATCCCCTGATAGCCTAGCCTACCTACCCCTCCCTCCCTTCCAGTGAGTGCCATGGTTAACCTCCCACACTGGAAGACGTGAACAAGATAGAAAACTCTTCCCAATCAGGGCTTCCAATTATAGAACGTTACAGAGTGGGCAGTCCATCTCCTAGGGGTCCCATCCCGGGACTGATGTCCTGTATGGCTTTGATTCAAGGCATCCCAGTTTGCAGCTTCCCATGAGTCACACAGACGAGAGAGCAATTAGTGGAAACATGAAGAGGGAAATAAACAAAACAGTGTTATTTTATCCCTCTAGACTCTGATTCTGGAAGTGGAACCACATGAGGTGTATTAAGGCAGAAATTGGCCTGTTGGAGGAGAAGCAGTCGGATGTTTCAGTCACCATCCCTTTAGAGAGTCATCATGGACTGGCACCAGAGACTGAGGTGCCTCTGTGGTTTTGGCCTCCCCCAGCCCACCCTGACCCTGTGATACAGAGGACAGGGATTTGAACCGTCCATTCAAGTGTCTAGATATACCTCTTCAGCAAGACGAGCGAGCAAGTCGAGCTAAAGGCCAAAATAGACCAAAAAAACAACAACAACAACGCTGATAACCTAGACTTCCTTTCCCAGCCTCGACCATGTGTCCTGGGGACGTGTTCAACGCAGGACATCTCCATGCCTCCTCCCCCCGACCTCAGGGCTTCCTCAGGCTGTAGGTGAAAAGCCCATCGAGCTAAAGACCAATTACCCCAACAAAAAAACAACAATGCTGATACTCCTCTCTTTTTCCCAGCCTCACCCTCGTGTCCTAGACCCTCGTGTCCTAGATCCTAGACCCTGTCCACAGTCTGCCTCCCTGCGACCCCCCTCCTCCTCAGTGCTTCCTCAGCAGGATGTAGGTGAACAGCACCACCAGCGCCGCGGACAGCAGGCCGATGACACACTGGTGGATGGTGATGACGTTCTCCAGGGCGTGGATGCGCTCCTCCATGGCGCTGGTGTGGATGTAGTCATAGATGGAGGCGCCCACGCTCCACACCGCCCACACGGCGTCCACCACCGCCTTCATGGTGGGAGACACCATCGAGAGGAGGGTCGCCCCGCGCCGCCGCTGGGCCCCAGGAGCATCTGCCACCCACAGGCCGTGCTACACTGCCCTCCCTGGGGGGTGGGGTGGGGGGGGGAGATGCTATAGGCACAGAGGACAAGGCTGGATAGAGATTCCCTAAAGGGGAGAAGATGATAAGGATAACCCTAACCCTTAAATAGAGGTCAGCTGGCTGGCTGGTCAGGGAAACATTGAGAAAGGCGCGCACACACACACACAGTGTATGTATGTATGTATGTAACCTAGTCATGAAAGAAAATTTTGTTTAATAAGCGATTGCAAAGGTGATTTATTAATAATTATCAATCACGATGTAATCATGCCCCTATGAATATCGAAAGACTCATCATTCTCATCTGTGTCAGTGTGGTCATCTGTACCAGCTGACTACCTTCTATACCCGCGGCTTTCCCTCCTGACTTCACTGACTGACGTCATTTCAACGAGAAACTTTATCTGCATTGTTTAAGCGATGTATGTCATGTGAGGCTGTGATGAGTTCCCCTCAGGCAATAATACATACGTTAAAAAAAAAAGACGTACGTAAACGCAGGCAAATAACTTCCCTCACCTAGTCGGCCGCCATCAACGTTAATCCTACTGCTTATTGTGGCCTTGTAACACATAGTATACAATACACTATGAATAAGACAGAGATACAGCAATAATTCGATTGTTAACTTGTTCAAAACAGCATCAACATCATCCATCGATCGAAACTCGAGGCAAAGTTCTCATATCAACCTCGAGACCTTGCCGACAACTACGCACAAAATGAATAATACTCACAGAGGGATTGCCAACGTTAAAAGTCTCGTTGTTGGAATAAGGCTGAACATCCGTACCGCTGTGGTTCATGTAAATGATGTACCGTTGTTGTGAATGAGCCGGTGTCGCTGTCTCGGCGATCCGAGAGGGACATTACTGCCGTGCGAGAGCGTCACCACGCACACAGACAACTAGGGCGTGCTCTCAAATCTCTGGGTTCACTCTAAGCATAGGCCGACAGTACATGTATGTGATTCCTGGAGGCCTACCACTCAGAGGTTTAGGTCTAAGACTTGTATTCAAAGATAGACCGTCATGAAATACAAGGTCCTCTGTGGCTCTGTTGGTAGAACATGGCGCTGACAACGCTTAGGTTTGGGGGTTCGATTCCCTCTGGGACCATATATACTGAAAAATGTATGCACTCACTGCAATGTAAGTCGCTTTGGACAAAAGCGTCAGCTAAATGGCATATTTAAGTTAGCCTATAAAGTATCCAATACAGGCTATGTCCCCGCTTTTAGATATGACTATCAATTACGCTTAGAAAATAAATCCTACAAAACCTATATTGGTTACATGTATGGTGTAGCACTTTTTTGGCAAATATCTTCTATTTCAATACCACTATGTAATAAAGTTGTATTTAAATATTGATCACATGACGGTTCTTCTTAATCGCCACAGGGAGTCGCACCACACCACAAAAAAGAAGAGAGGACCAAGCCAGGGAAATGATGTTGAGGTGTAACCATAATCATATAGCTAATACAGATATTACTCATAAGTGTCATGCCTCGGATGAATCGCAAACAGACTCTCTCTTTAATCTGACTGACATGCAAAGCAAACCATAAACATGGCTCTTTTACTCTTTAGCTAATTTGGGCAACAATATGTAGGCCAAAACCAAATATTGATATAAAAAATATATAGGATACCCAAGGAGTCCAGGACTTAGTGAAAGTGGGTCATTTATATTAGGTGTACATGCGTGAGTGGTGATCAATGAAGATCAGTTGGCATTGCTGCGCCCAATCTTGGCAATGGAAAACTATAACTTGGACTTCGAGACGAGCAGGAGTGACGCGCTCAAAATAACCAGGTTACCATTAGCAGAAGTCCATTTTGGGGAGGTCCCAACACGCGGGCGCAACACCATATATCAAATCCTTCCAGCTCCTACAAATGTCGTGGTCATAGACTGATCTGCAACATGGCAATAACATCAGCTTGTCCGTTACCGTAGTGGATATGTTCGGGACCGTCAGTGGTGCCATGCACACGGGGTCGCTCGGACTGGAAAACATCAAATTAACTGCAGATATTTCTAAAGGGATTCTCTGGCACGAGTGCTTAAACTGTTGCGTCTTTCTTCTTTCAGAGAAAAAAAACCCAGACAGTCCAAGTTATTTCAAAAGGAAATGCTGCAATTCGTCCCAAAGGATAATCTTTCTAAATTTGGGATTCGTGCAATACCAGCGCAAGTGATCAAAAAGAGGGGCGGTGGTGGGTTGATGTGCAGCGAACTCCAACTTCGCAGTTCGCACGCGGACAGACAGTCTCTCAGACTCCGACTATCAAGCGAGTGTTTTTGCGCGAAGTCATCTGGCTGCCCAAGGGATGCCGTCGGACATCACGGATACAGCGTTTCGCGTTTGTGCTGAACATGTTTGTGACATGGAGAATAAGGTAAAGACAATGTCAGCTTATCCCGACACTGGCAGACAATAGCACATTAAAGATGTAGGATATGTTATTCAACACTGAGCCTAAATGATTGTTGAGCCTTAGGTGGATACGGAAGTAATCGACAATATTTGGTCAATTCATCTGTGACGACCGCGTTGTAAAGGGTGTTAGGCTTCTGAAGAGCATTATTACATTGGATGCTAATACACACTTATTTTGCATTATTCACGAAAATACTGTTATCAGTCATCGGACAGATAAGCGATGATTTATTCCTGAGACAACCCTCACCAATGTGTGTCCGAGGCTGGGTCTTTGCGGGCAAGGTGAGTCCTCATTCATTCAACTGGCCTACAAAGTCCCAGTTTCTGGCTCACGTGACTACCAAGTTTAGAATTTAGTACACTTGATAATGGTTGAACACTTGGATGATAATAGGTTGTGTAACTCTTCCGCGCGAATGTAGTCTAATGAGGGAGACCTGCCCCAAACTTTACGCAGCAAACAAGTGCAACTTTTGCGCAAAAATCATAGGCCTACCCATAATGGTAAATTCTAAAGGAAAGAGATCAAATGAAGTTGAAACATTTGAACATAACAATTGATAACAAATAGTTTTTTGTTTTTTTTCAAAAGTTCTTAAACGCTGAAGGAACCAGGTTAAATTGTATTCTAATACAATTACCATTCCCACTGGTGTCCTTTGTTACATGATGTACATGTTTCACAAAATGTAGACCTTGTCTCCAAGGTGTATTTGTTCTTCACATATTCTACCTCAGCTCAGTATTTCCGATGCTGAATATAATTTTGGAGAAACCTGTGAATAAGCTTCTTGACTCTATACAAATATGCATAAACTCGTAGGGCATAGTTTCCACTGGAGCTGTTCAACTGAACATCGTTTTTTAGTCAAGAAGTATAGGTCTAATCTGGGGCAGAGTATCCAGCCCTCTTGCGAAAGAAATCCTAAAATAAGTCTAAGAAAATCCTTAAATCCGTCATGTTTCGGAAAGCTATGAGGGGGGAAGTAAAATCCATCATTATGCTTCAACCGGAGGGGTGACTAAGGCCTAAAAAGTAGAATTGAAGTCTAAGTGTGCTAAATGTGTCTACGCCACATTTTGAACCGCAGAATACCATACATACCTAACTAATGAATGTAGCATCTTGCAGCTAAATGCTTTCTGTAATTAATATCACTGAGGGTGGCGCCTTCACGCTGAGATGACACCTAGGTAGGACATTTGCTGAAGCATGTGTTTTATTTAATTGAAGCCGAACACACCCCTCCCTGTGATCACCAAATGAATACAGATCCATCTAATGCTATTTTCTCTTAACTACCATAATCAGACTAAAATGTATTGTTTTTGTTGGATTTGTTCACCATATAATAATAATAATGATGATGCATTTGCTTGGTCAACAATGTAACGTCCTTGCCTTGTCCTAAGTGTGGATTAACACATAAAAGCATTGAGGGTATCTTTAGAAGCCTGCTATTTTAAACAGCTGTGACGATGTTGCGTTACATTTCAAGGAAAGTTGTCAGATGTGACTAAACTGTACTGTTTGAGTTATGATTCATCACCATCACCAGTTTTGAAATAGGGCATCATGAATAGCAAAAACAGACATCATGTTTACTAACTGGTTAATATTGAGTTAGAGTTATTACAGAGTTATATAGAGTTATTACACAAGTGGGATAAATACTTACTCCAAATACCATGTAGGCCTAATTATCAAATTACAATCCAACAACATGTTAATACAATGTTGTACAGTAATTACAGCCCTACTACACAGCCACAGGGGCAAGTTAATGTAAAATCATACCGAGAAAAGTCAACCACAAAGTGTATCCATGACACAGAAACGTTTCCATCCAAATAAAAGAAAATAAGCTAATAAGCTAATAGGATTGTTGAGGGCCGAGTTCTGAGAGGACTGGGCCTGGATTGAATAAGCACCATGGACATGAGAGACCCAGAATACACACCGAGAGCCCTGATTAAAGCTAGGATATTAAACAGTGCCTGCTGCTACGGTCTGCCAAGGCTTTCTCAATGGCTTTTCACATCGTTAGAGGTCCAATCAGACTCATCTTGTCACCTGCAGAGAATCCCTTCTACCGTGTTAGACCCAGAGCTTTAATTAGTGTGCACTTGTCAAGGGTTGTTTGTTCAAGGTGTACAGTACTAGGTCAATGAGTTTGAGATGTTCTCAACTTCAAATACAGCAGCAGCAGCAGACGCCACAACCAACATACATTATTGTCATTGCATAGTAATTATGTATGTGTATATATATATATATATATATATATATATATATATATATATATATATATATATAGAGGAACTGTTGCTAATCCAACTGACTCAGATAGTGTTGACCCTTTTCTGTGAATAAATCTCAACAACAACTAATGAACATGAGGGACCCCACCTTCTTGGAAACTCGACTGAGCTGAACTCATTCTACCCCTTTTTAAACCGTTGGTGCAAATCCCAATAAAACTCTGCCATGACAAACACACCGTTCATAAACACTGGCCAACGCGCTGGCTCTGTGTGAAATATGGCTCCCCCCTCTGAGCTCAAACTTCTAATATCTTGGCTGACCGGTTTGATTTGGTCACCTCTCATTTTTGCCATTCTCCTCAACTACGGTTCAATCGCAAAACTCTTGGAATGAGAAATAAGAGTGTGTGTGTGTGTGTGTGAGAGAGAAAAATGGCAGCACAAAGGCATACAATTTGAATGATTTGGCGGACCAACAGTGGTTTTGTCCCTACTAGCTATTGCCGTTTCTGATCCGCTGTTACGTTGGTCCCCAAGTTGTGAGCCTACCCCTCGGCCACTCAGGCCAGCCAGCCAGCCAGCCAGCCAGCCAGCCAGCCAGCGCTCCAGTTCCATTTCAGAACCCTCGGAAGGAGACAGGAGACTGTCGGAGAGAAAAAAGGCAGCAAGAAAAATGAGGGACTTTTAGGGGCAGCTGTGTTTTATTAACCCAGTCATAATGCCCCTAAAAATCCTTATTGCTCTTGCAATGGTCAACAAAATCTCCCAACGGCAACACGAGTCTCCACGTCAGAGGGGGCGCAACGCGGCGCTGGCTGTGAGTCCAGCTGGTGGAGTCGTCACTGGTGTGAGACCACCCCCCACGGTGTGAGACCACCCCCCGCGGCAGTCGGATAGACAATT
>NC_139676.1:13266263-13283763 GCF_951799395.1 Argentina silus
GGAGGGGGCTGCCGTCCAAGACTCCAGTCATGAGGTCTCCATCCTGTTCGCCACGAGTCTCGTGGGTAAAAAAAGGCCATAAAACCCGAAGGGCCCAAAAACCCCCTCCTCACACTGAGACACAGGGACCGTGTCAATTAGAACTACACTGGTAGCCTTGGGTGTCCCCCGACAGGCTTTAAATAGAGGAAGTCAATATAAGTTCCCTTACACAACCACAGCCTGACCACCCGGGGGCCTCTTGTGTCACTTTCTCTTTGTTTCTCAATGAGGGTGGGGGGGGGAGTCACTGTATGTCTCACTTATGTCTCAATGAGGGGAATTTTCTCAAAGAGGCATGATATGCCTATTGTCTCGCTCTGCCTCAATTAGAGCAGATGCACAGCGCCTCACAATGCCTCAATGGAAGGACTGGAAGGAGGTTGTTTTTTTTCAAATTAAAGCAGTTAGTCACAAAGTCTGACTGCAGTACGTACATGTCCGTGGCCATGTGTCTTACAGTCTGGAGGGGGGGGGGGGGCATGGGGGGGGTACTAATGCTGGGGAGAAACGGGGTGAAATCGACTATCGTGTAGGAGAAGTGTACTGTCACTGTGTGAGCCGGCTGGCAGGCAGGCGGTGCGATCACAAGGTTGTGTCATTGGGAGAAGAAGCCCCAGGCGGCTCGCTGGCAGGAATCCACAAAGAGCGAGCTTTAAATTAGAGGAGCGTTCAAAAAGAGCTGTTTTCTCCCTCCCTCTCTCTCTTTCTCCCTTTCTCTCTCTCTCGCTGTCTTTTCTCGACAGGGCTATTGAGTTCACCAACAGGCACATATGAAAATATGAAAAGCATGGATTGTGTTCGTATAAACTGTATGAAATGTGATTTAAACAGCCCGTAAACAACCTCTGGTCTATGGCGAGGCGGCTGGGTGGGTTCAGACGCGTGGATCTGGACCTTCACTGTGCAATGTCTGAATTGGATGAATGTGACCCGCTGACATGTGTAACGACTTTATGGAAATAAAGATGGTTTTCAAGTCATGTGAACTGTGTTGGAGTCGGTGTGTACAACGGTGAAATGATGCGTGTGTCACGTCCGACGTTGTTGTTATGAAGCAGAGCTGCTGCTCTCACAAGAACACACTTAGCCCTCCGCCACGCATGAAGCACTACGGGGGGAGATCATTAAATGTTCGCTTATTGAGTTACCTCCCATGTACAAGCCTCAAATCACACGCTAACACGCACAGGCGCACACAGGCGCACACACACACACAGAGAGAGAGAGAGAGAGAGAGAGAGAGAGAGTCAGAATTGAATGGCGGTCATGGGGATCTGGGGGCGTCACAGTAGAGTGTTGGGAATTAGTGTTGTCCAGGAGAGTTCAGACACCTGCTTCTCACAGATTTGAGGCCACACACACACACACACACACACACACACACGTTGGGAATATAAGAACTGGAACTAAAATGCCTAAAGCCATATGTTTGCCTTTTCCACAGTAAACACACACACTCTGTGGCTGAAGTCGGAAACGTAAACTGCCATGTAAAACAATGAACCTGAAAGTCCATCTCCAATGCAAAGCTGAAGAGGAGCAGCCTCCGGGGAAGAGAATGACATGTGCAAATGATTGAACCCTGTTTACCTCGATCTGCCTGACACAGTGTGACTTATTCCTACTTCCACAGGAGGGATGGGGGGTGAGTCACTGGCATACCAGGCATGACAAGCACCACGCTTTCCCTGACTGTTAAAAAGGCCTTTTGATACTTTAATCATTCTGTCCGAGTGGACTGGAGCGATGACTCTTTACAAATGTGTTTCAGGTGACATGATTCAGACGCTACCTTTCAGAGCCACATTCCTAGCTCAGATCAAATCAAGAAGACCTACTGAATCCCAGTCACTTTGATAGCTTATAGTAGTGATGTGAATCAATGCAATTTTGCAATACCTTTCCACTGACATGTTGATATTACTCATGGCCTAAGATCATTCCTGGAGTCCTTAATGTAACCCCTAAATGAGCGGGAGGCTGGAGGGGAGCCCCACCCTGGAGCTGCATCAGGAGGACCGCTCAGGCAGCCTACAGTACGAGCCCCACCCTGGAGCTGCATCAGGCGGACCACTCAGACAGCCTACGAGCCCCGCCCTGGAGCTGCATCAGGAGGACCGCTCAAGAGTCAGACAGCCCAGCAGCCCCACCCTGAAGCTGCATCAGGAGGGTTTCTCACATAGCTAAGGGCAGCAGGGCCAGCGCAGGATTCTCAAACACGCAGACACTCCTCATCTGTGCTTCCCCCTGCACCACTGCCAGACACACAGCAGGCCAAGGCCCACACACACACAGCCCTCAAACAAAGACCTCTGAGCTAAAGCAGACACACAGCATACATCCATACAGCATATTCCTTCTTCTAGCATTGTGACTGCCTATGGCCCCTGGGCCGAGCATTGATTACTTTATCTCATGATGACTGATGGACAGATGATTCACTGACTTAAACAAATGTATTTGTTGTAAGTGGCTTTGGATAACGGCGTCTATGGCTAAAAGCCATAAATGTAAATGTAAATATGCTCACCCTCATGCATCAACGCACTATACAATGTGTGCATCCACCCACCCACCCACGCACACACACACAAATACTGCAGTCTAAAATGCAAGGAACCCAAATGTCTGAGGTCATACAGATACCTGGTGGTTTTGCAAACATGGGAGATAAGAACCATCTCCTCCAGATAGTAGACCAACTGACAGAGACTGATCTCATCTCGGTGGACAACAGCCGTCTCTCTCTGTCCTGTCCTGTCCTGTCTCTCCCTGTCCTGCCCTGTCCTGTCCAATGTGTCTTTTCCTCCTCTTTCCATCGAATGTGTCCAGGGCCTGTGAGCGTGTGTTTATGCTGTGAAAGTACACACAGCTGTCAGCATCCACAGAACAATGCTGACAACTCCACACACACCCCGGCCCAGGGGACAGATGAGGAGGCAGAGAGAGGAAGGACATTTTTCAATGGATGTATATGCATTACACACATATGTGTGTGTGTGTGTGTGTGTGATATGTACTGTATGACATGGACCTATATTAGGGCTGTCAATTGATTAAAAAAAATGTTGATGAATCTTTTCCTGTTCGTTGAAAAATCGACTAATCTAATGTGGAAATCGTTTTTTTTCTGTCTTATTTTTCACCTCGCAATTTAGCTGGTCTGTTTTTCCAAAATTCCTAGACATTAAACCCAAAGTGGTGTTTAAAACAATGAGTGGAGGAGTAATAGGGTATTTTACACGTTAAAACAATGGAATTTACATTTACATTACATTCAGCAGTAAAGTAATCAATGCTAGGACCAGGGGCCATAGGCAGTCACAATGCTAGAAGAAGGATTTTTTGAGAAAAAAAGAGAGAAATTTGTACAGGGGGGTAGTGGGGGTGAAGAGGTCTTTAGGAGGGACCGTTAAGATGTAGCCTGAAGAGACGGGTCTTCAATCTACGGCGGAAGATCATGGCCTCCAAATCAAATATGGCGAATTGCCATTCCCATATATTAGGACCGAAGGACCTGTCTGAGCGGAGCTTCCTTCACAACACTCCTGTACAACAGTCTTACTTGGCTACATGCCACTCACTCTAGCTTTAACTTCTTGTGCTTGATCTGATCGGTAGAAAACCAATTAATAAAAAATAAAAAAAAACACGGTCAACTAAAACATTAGTTGATTAAATCTGTTTGATGGATCTACTAATCTTTACAGCCCTAATCCATATGCATTATACACTGTGTGTGTGTGTGTGTGTGTGTGTGTGTGTGTGCAGGACTGAACAGTATGTATATATGACATACATGAATTTCCATATACTGAGTAGCAGTGTGTCGTAGTATTGTGGTTATCTATGAAAATGAAGAAAGTATTGAAACATGTACTGAATGGGAATTACTGTCATAATCAAACAAAAGGATGACATATGAACACACGACAGTACATTCTCTTTGAAACATGACACACCAGTCATGTTTTGGTAAAAAGCCGGCCTTGTCTGACTCAGCAAAACATTTCTCATATTTTCCAAATCCCACAGCCTGACATGATTATTCAGATCTGAGAGGGTACTTTCAATAGCTGGCATGTTCCTCCGCTGAACCAGTTGATCAGGATCATTAGCAGCGCTGCAGTGGAGGCCTGAGTGAGGATTTCACCACAGGGAATCTCTCTCTCTCACTGTCTCTCTCTCTGTCTGTCTCTCTCTCCCTCTCTCTCTGTCTCTCTCTCTCTGTCTCTCTCTCTGTCTGTCTCTCTCTCTCTCTCTGTCTGTCTCTCTCTCTCTCTGTCTGTCTGTCTGTCTCTCTCTCTCTCTCTCTGTCTGTCTGTCTCTCTCTGTCTGTCTGTGTCTCTCTCTCTGTCTGTCTCTCTCTCTCTCTGTCTCTCTCTCTCTGTCTGTGTCTCTCTCTCTCTCTCTCACACAGGCAGGCGGTTGTCTTCAGAGGATGGTGCCACTGCCAACGGCTCGGAGCGAAATACAAACGCTGAGAGACGTTATTGCGGTAGTTATTGATTTTCCTCGGTTATACTGTACTTAAAGTGACACACACACTGAAAACATTGCACCTTAAAGATGGAGGTTATACTGTACTTAAAGTGACACACACACTGAAAACATTGCACCTTAAAGACGGAGGTGACGATAAAGGGCCAGGAGTTTTTCCAGGTGTCGTGGTCAGGAAGGTTCGGAAGGGAACATTCAGAAGCAACAAGATATTGGTCTGCTGTGCCCAACAAACTGAGGAAGAGGTTTGTAGTTCTGCAAGAAGAGGTTTGTAGTTCTGTAGTTCTGTTTGTAGTTCTGAGTCACAGCAGCCTAAAAATAACTGGACCACAATAGTACCCACAATTGGTTGTGGTCTATTCCTAAAGCAACTGGAATACAAGGAGGAATACATGCACCAGCACCTTAATACTGCATGACATTTAGAGATTTGGACTGTTTGGACTCCAAATAGTTTCCAATCCTAAAGTAAATGTATGTTATTGGTGTTATTGTTCTACCTTAATCAGAATCAGAATTATTTTATTTGGCCAAGTATATTTGCACATACAGGAAACTGACTTGGTGAGGTTGGTGCATGGAAACAAAAGTAGTTGGGATAGGAGAGACAGTATAAATCCTAAAGTAACTGGATTGATTGATTCCAAAGTATTGGAGTCTGCAGTTGTACTACACATCCTAAAGCGTAACTGGACATACATGTTTTCTTAAGGTAACAGACCTAAAGTATTTGGTTCAGGACTTTTGAGGTCCAAGGTCAGGGGCAGTAGATGTGTGTAGGACAGAGAGCTGCTGGGAACACTTTCATCATTTTGTTTTTAAGAAAAGGAGACAGTTTGAGTTTTCCCATAGATTTCAGTGTGCCATTGGTTTCACAATGTTATTGGGACAGTATATTGATTAGCATGGGGTTCATGATATACTACAGTGGCTAGATAGCCAAGGTGAGCCCTACGAATGGCTGTCTGAGCGGAACAGTAACCCAAATATGTTAAAGAATAAAGAAATAAAAAGGGGCCACAACATTGCAAGCAGTCCTTGTTTCTCACATGAAGTTCAAGATAAGAATATCTCCACTAGAAAAGGACAATAATGTACTACAGGATCGGGTCAAACAGCAAGCCTCTGCACTCAAAACATACATATCCCAGACGAACCTTAGTGCAGAAGTTCAGTTACAGCTAATGAAGGAGGTTTCTGGGCAAAAAAAAAGGAAATCATTGCTGCCACACAAACAGCCTTAGAGGACACATCTGCTTCCACATCTACACACCTCAGGTTATGGGGAGCTTTCAGCCCATACAGTGACATTGTTGGGTTAACCTTATCCTTCTTCTGGCATTGTGACATCATGGTCATTGTGACCGCCTATGGCCCCTGGTCCGAGCAATGATTACTTTATCTTATGATGACTGATGGATAGATGATTCACTCACTTAAACAAATGTATTTGTTGTAAGTCGCTTTGGATAAAGGTGTCTGTGAAATGCCATACATGTAAATGTAAATATGCTCACCCTCATGCATCAACGCACTATACAATATGCGAAATGCCATACATGTAAATGTAAATGTTAGCTCAGCAGGACCCCCTTTTCAAGTCAGCACTGATTGCACAGAGCAACACCAACACAACACACACCGATTATGGCTGCCGTGCTTCGGGCTCCTGAACGACAATGCAGCTTTTTGCTTATTTTATTGTTATTTTGTGTTATTTTACCTTCTAAAGTAGCCGGCTACCTTAGATATGACAGAGATGCACTACTGCACGTGAGTTGTTTTTTTAAATTACTATTTGTATTTTGTGTATTTTGTATGCTGCATTGTCAAGGAATGAGCCCAAGAATTTTACTCCCTGCACTCGTGTCTGAGACGTACCAAATAAACTAGAAACTTGAAACACGACAATGAGAATGTAGCTCTTGATACAAGGCAGGGACTCAATAAGGTGTGATAGCAAAGCCTTGGGGATAGACTGGGGTAACATGATTAGTAGACTTTACATGAAATTGCCTACTACTGCAGTCAATGACCATTACATGATCCAGGAAATGTTTAAAGAAATAACAGAATCAGATGGACTGATGGAATCACTCTGAAGACAAGTCAGACAACCGAGGAACATCTGGCCTCATCAAAAACAATGGACACTATTTATAAAAACATTGGACAATGTATGGATACATACGATTTAATATGTTCTCAGCTGTGTGTTTTGAAGCCTGATTCAACATCTAAGGAGATATTGCAAGAACATTACTGAACCTCCGAACGAGAATCCACAGCCTTAAACTTGAAGGACTGGTATACATATTTTCTCGGATTGCGTTCTGAAAACTGGAGGATGGTATTTGGAGACGATGAACACTGTTCTGTTGCACAATGTGGCAACAATCGCTCTGGGGGGGAGCAGCTGGAGCATCCCACTTGAAGGACTCCTAAAAGGCCAGTACAATCATGGATTCAAAATTGCCCAATTCTCTGCCCAATTCCAATTGCCCCGATTTATTGACTTTCGCCTGAGGCAGACATATTTCTATTAATTTGGTTTAAAAGCAAGAGGGAGACAACCTTAAGCAGAACGGTGTCTTCACTAAAGCTGAAGAACTTTCAATTGTTGTGACGGTATTTCAATGAAGTGAAAACAGCAACTGTGATCAGGAAAAACCTCTGGCCCCCTCAGATGACTATGATGGTGGTGATAATGATGATGGTGAAAGGACACATCGTTTCATTGCCCTTTTGCCCCAGAGGAAAACAGCTATGAGGATGACATTAACATCTGTGTCTGGTGGGTTTCGCAAGGGTGAAATCTCCAGTTTCAGCAGCAGCAATCCCCATCTGACCCTCTGCAATGTGCAGTGTGACCCTTGGACTACCCTGCACTGGGCCACCAATCTCCAAACAACACCCCCCCCCCCACCCCATCATCTCCCTCCCTATCAACCTCCACCACCCCCACCCCACCCCACCAACCCTCAAGCGTCCCCCTCAGTCCAGACGGTCACACAGCAGAGGCCCGCCCATGCACTCACACACACACACACACACACACTCACTCACTCAGAAGTCGCTGTGTTTTTTTTTCTCCGATGGCCACTGCACGGACCAGACGGTTTTGCCATCCCTCTCTCAAAATAGCCCCCGCAAGCACACCGGGGGTCAGATGGTTTTGAAACCCATGACAAATGCTTCTGGAGGGTTGGTGTGGGGCGAGGGGGTGGGAGGGGAGGGGAGGCATGTGTCTGGTTCGAGTGCCTCCCTCCACCCTCACACCCCCCCCCCCCCGCCTGAGGACAAGGCCTCAAGAGGGTGGTTTCACAGTCCGCTGACAATGAGAGGTCCAAGAAGAGAGAGGGGAGGTGCTAATAAACGTGGGGACGGGGGACGGGGGACGGGGGGACGGGGTCCTCGTGTGTTGGAGGGCAGGAGGGCCGTGGCAAGAAAACACCTGTGCTTTTCTTCCCACAGACAGGCAGGAGACACTTGCAGAGAGCTCTCCAAGGTCCTCCTCGGGACTAAATATACGCCTCGGTGGAAACATGGGGCTGCTGGCCTGACACGAGGGAGGGGAGGCGTGTGTGTGTGTGTGTGTGTGTGTGTGTGGAGGGGGGGGGGGGGGGGGGGGGACTTTGAAGACAAAGTCAAGAAAATAGATGAATAGGATAGAGGGATATTTCTCTCATTCCATTCATTCATTCTGTTATCACGCACTGGCATCTCAGAGAATAAATGGCACCCACTGAGACCCCCCCCACCCCCATCATCTCCCTAAATGGTGTCTCAGGGGATAAAATATGATCGTAAATCTCTCCCCATGCCCATAAAAGTCCAAACAAGTTGCCAAACAGTACAGACTAATCTGGTGGTGAATACAGCACAATATGGTCCACATGGACCAGACCAGTACAGGCTTGTCATGCCATGAAGCCAGAGAAAAATAAGGCAGAAACAAAAAACTATTTCCACATCAGATTAATCTGTAGATTTCTCAACTAATAGGAAAAGATTCATCAACATTTTTTTTTAATTGATTGATTCTACTGGTTCATATCAGGGTCCTATGGCAAGACCTGGTCCTCTGTGGCTCAGTTGGTAGAGCACGGCGCTAACAACGCTTAGGTTGTGGGTTTGATTCCTGCTGGGACCATATATACTGAAATGTATGTGCTCGCTGTAATGTAAGTCGTTTTGGATAAAAGCGTCAGCTAAATGGCGTATGTTAAGACATTAATAGGCAGAGTTGGCCACAGCACATTGGAGTTATAAAAAGGGCCTGCACACATGATTGCTATAACGCGCGTGTTTTGTGCGTTGATTTGCAGCAGTGACAAGCAAACGTCTACACCAAATGTGAGACCGGGCTAACCAACCGAACGGTGAGATTTTCCATTTCCATTTTTGACTTTGGATTTTGCAGACGCTTTTATCCAAAGTGACTTACAACAAGCACATTTGTCTAAAGTAAGTGAATCATCTCTCCATCAGTCATCATAAGCAAACATCTATGCTAGGACCAGGTGCCATTGGCAGTCACAATGCAAGAAGAAGAAAGGATTACTTTCTTTTTCTTTTTTATTAACAGTAGGGGAACTGTATAGAGGGGTAGTCGGGGGTGTGGAGGGCTTTAGGAGGGACAGTCAAGATGTAGCCTGAGGAGATAGGTCTTCAGTCTACGGCGCAAGATAGGTAGAGTTAGATAGTTAGAAGGTAGGTAGTGTTAGATAGTTAGAAGGTAGGTAGAGTTAGATAGTTAGAAGACAGGTAGAGTTAGATAGTTAGAAGGTAGGTAGAGTTAGATAGTTAGAAGGTAGGTAGTGTTAGATAGTTAGAAGGTAGGTAGAGTTAGATAGTTAGAAGGTAGGTAGAGTTAGATAGTTAGAAGGTAGGTAGTGTTAGATAGTTAGAAGGTAGGTAGAGTTAGATAGTTAGAAGGTAGGTAGTGTTAGATAGTTAGAAGGTAGGTAGTGTTAGATAGTTAGAAGGTAGGTAGTGTTAGATAGTTAGAAGGTAGGTAGTGTTAGATAGTTAGAAGGCAGGTAGAGTTAGATAGTTAGAAGGTAGGTAGAGTTAGAAGGTAGGTAGAGTTAGATAGTTAGAAGGTAGGTAGAGTTAGATAGTTAGAAGGTAGGTAGAGTTAGATAGTTAGAAGACAGGTAGAGTTAGATAGTTAGAAGACAGGTAGAGTTAGATAGTTAGAAGATAGGTAGTGTTAGATAGTTAGAAGGTAGGTAGAGTTAGATAGTTAGAAGGTAGGTAGAGTTAGATAGTTAGAAGGTAGGTAGTGTTAGATAGTTAGAAGGTAGGTAGTGTTAGATAGTTAGAAGGTAGGTAGAGTTAGATAGTTAGAAGACAGGTAGAGTTAGATAGTTAGAAGGTAGGTAGTGTTAGATAGTTAGAAGGTAGGTAGTGTTAGATAGTTAGAAGGTAGGTAGAGTTAGATAGTTAGAAGACAGGTAGAGTTAGATAGTTAGAAGGTAGGTAGAGTTAGAAGGTAGGTAGAGTTAGATCGTTAGAAGGTAGGTAGAGTTAGATAGTTAGAAGACAGGTAGAGTTAGATAGTTAGAAGACAGGTAGAGTTAGATAGTTAGAAGGTAGGTAGAGTTAGATAGTTAGAAGGCAGGTAGTGTTAGATAGTTAGGTAGTGTTAGATAGTTAGAAGGTAGGTAGTGTTAGATAGTTAGAAGATAGGTAGTGACTCAAGTGAGATCTACACTCACTCATTACTGTCTCAAGCGCAGTGGTTATTGATTCGTCGGGGAAGTAGGCCGATGCCTCACAAAGCAGAGGGGGGGAACATGCTGTATCCTAATGACTTAACCACATCAGCTCTCCCTCTCTCCTTTTCCTCCCCCCCCCCCTCTCCCTCAGGGCTCCAACTCTGCACTTAGAACATTGTGAGTCACGTCTGAACAAAAAGGCCCATTCAAAAACACACACACACACACATACAGACACACACACAGGCACTGACTTCCAGATCAACTCTCCGCAGCCAGCAAGTCTCTTAAAACTAACTCCCTCCCTCCCCCTTTTCCCCACCCCCCCCGACCACCCCCCTATCTCCAGGCAGAACCAGCGATCGTTATGGTTGCGGTTAGGAGAACCAGATCCAGCCAATCGGGGGATGTTTCAGGAGATCCGCTGTTCTGGCTTTACTCAGAAACCCCCATGATGCCAAACTTCCCGGCGCCTCGCCAGTCGCCAGGTACCACATCAGAGGCCGTGCTGTTGCCGTGGCGTCCCGAGCCCGCCATGAAAACATACCAGATCTATTAGCCAATCAGACCTTGCCTGACAGTTTAATTTCTCCCCAGTTTTACGAGTAACTCGTCCACTTCCTTCCCTCCCGATTCCTAACCAGACCTTGGTCTTCTCGTCCCACACGGAGCACCCTCGCTGCGTTCCTATTGGCTCCGGCCCCTGCCCACGCCCCGCCTTCTCCCAGGCCGGCCAGTGCCATGGGATTGATGTCAGGTTTCTGGACTCTCGCCCGACGGATCAATCTGTAGTTTGTTTGTGTGTTTTATAGGTTTATAGGGGGTTGTTATGCATTTGGTAGAAATACCTGGAGAGGGACAGACGTAAACTGACACAAGTAAATGCACACACACACACACGTACGCACACACTTCAGAAACAGTGAGGTAGGTAGAGGAGGCTACATGTCTGTACATGTGGCCTACTCTTCATCTGTAATTATTCTGTGTGTGATTAGTATGGATTAGCAACAGAGACAAGGGATATCCATTTTATTGTCTGAACTGTACTGTAGCACAAGGGAACTTAAAGCCTCTACTTCTGGTAAAAACCCACAAACAATTAGGGTTATATATATATATATATATATATATATATATATATATATATATATATATATATATATATATAAGGGTTATATATATATATATATATATATATATATATATAAGGGTTATATATATATATATATATAAGGGTTATATATATATATATATTGGATAAAAGCGTCAGCTAAATGGCTGTGCAAAGTGAGTGCATACATTTCAGTATATATGGTCCCAGCAGGAATCAAACCCACAACCTAAGTGTTGTCAGCGCCATGTTCTACCAGCTGAGCCACAGAGGACCAGGGTAATAAGGTAAGACACTACTCTAAGCCTCCTCTTACAAACTGTGCACTCCATTACCTTTTAAGGGATCAGGCGAGTGGTCATTAAGGGAAAGAAAGCAATCTATGGACTATCAGAATACGGTTGTTGACGAGGAAAGGAGATAAGGGAAGGAAGCAATCTAGGGGGACTATTACAGTGCATCTGATATGCCTGTGGGAACTCAGTAAGTGTAGATCCTTTCATACACTTAGTCATGAAGGAAAGGAGACAAGGAAAGCAGACAAAGAAAGGAAGCAATCTAGGGGGACCAACACAGTGCATCTGATTTGCCTCGCAGGAGATCATTCTCCCAGGGTGTGGATCCAGTTCCCAGTCGAGGTTTGGCTTCATTATTCAACCGATTTCCTTAGAAATAGTCAGCGAAGCTGGAGGGAGAAGGGGACCCCGGGGAGTCGGTCTGCCTGTGTGAGTTATTCATGCTTCCAGAGTGTACCGGATACCTGCCAGCAGGTAAGAGCCTGTACATGTTCTGCGCCAGCTCAGCCGTCTACAGTTGAGGTACACTCTGTGTGCAAAATCATGGTCATATGCAAATAGGAGAGGCCAATAAACCTGAATTCAAAACACACAAAAGCAGGTGATCATGTTGGATTTGCATGGGTATTCATGTGAAACCCAGGATAGAAACGAATCCCACAGCGTACCACACTGTCTGTCTGTGTTCTTGAGTGGACTGATTGACATGAAGCTTCACTGTGCTAGGTGTGTGTGTGTGTGTGTGTGTGTGTGTGTGTGTGCCAGGGCGCGGTTCGGTGTGGGGACGTGAGGATGAATAATGAGGGGAGAGCCTAGGGGATGACGCATCCTCACGACCCAGACTGCACTGCACTCCCAACGTACACCACACACACGCACACATACACACACACACACACACACACACACATACACACACACACATACACAGGGCGGGAGTGGAAACCTGTCACATAGGTCCCTGAGGGAAGATAGAGAGATAGACAGTGTGTGTGTGTGTGTGTGTGTGTTTACCAAGCCCAGCCCAAACCAACCGAACATGGGTGAGTTCCCAAAGCTTTGTAGCACTAACATCGTGTTGACTTCCATTGACTTCCAACCATGGTCTGGGACAATCTCGGGACTATGACGTTACTGGGAAAGTCACCTCATACTGGACCAGTGCCAGAGTCCTTTTCAAATCCAAAGTAGACATACAGTCATGGCCAAAAATACCCCTGGACTTCTTTCAGATCATGCACCACTTCTCCCAGAAAATTGTTGCAATTCCAAATTGTTGCAATTCCAAATTGCTTTGGTATTCACATATTTATTTATTTTGTCTAACCCTAACCCTAACACAAAAAGCAGAGAAAAAAAGCCAAATCTGATATCATTCCACATAGAACTACAAAAACGGACAGGACAAAATTATTAGCACCTTTTCAAAATTGTAAGAAATATTTGGAATATGAAATATTAGAAATAATTGGATTTCAAGCATGTGATGCTCCTTTAATTTGTATTTAAACTCACCTGTGGCAAGTAACAGGTGCTGGCAATATGGAAGTCACACTTGCAACCAGTTTAAATGGAGAAAAGTTGACTCAACCTTTGTGTTGTGTGTCTGTGTACCACACTGAGCACGGAGAAAAGAAAGAAGAGCAAAGAATTATCTGAGGATTTGAGAAGCAAAATTGTGGAAAAGCCACGGACAATCTCAAGGCTACAAATCCATCTCCAGAGATCTTAATGTTCCTGTGTCCACTGTGTGCAACGTCATCAAGAAGTTCACAGCCCATGGCACTGCAGCTAACCTCCCTGGACGTGGACGGAAGAGAAAAACTGATGAAAGATTGCAACGAAGGATTGTTCGAATGGTGGATAAAGAACCTCGATCAACTTTCAAACAAATTCAAGCTGACCTGCAGACACAGGGTACAACAGTGTCAGCTCACACTATCCGTCGCCATCTGAATGTAATGGGACGCTATGGTAGGAGACCCAGGAGGACCCCACTGCTGACACAGAGACATAAAAAAGCCAGACTGGAGTTTGCTAAAATTACCTGAGGAAGCCAAAATCCTTCTGGGAGAACGTCCTGTGGACAGATGAGACCAAAATAGAGCTTTTTGGTATAGCACATCATTGTACCGTTTACAGGAAAAGAAATGAGGCCTTCAAAGAAAAGAACACGGTCCCTACGGTCAAATATGGTAGAGGTTCACAGATGTTTTGGGGTTGCTTTGCTGCTTCTGGCACCGGATGCCTTGACTGTGTGCATGGCATCATGAAATCTGAAGACCAAAGAATTTTGGAGCGCAATGTAGGGCCCTGTGTGAGAAAGCTGGGTCTCCGTCAGAGGTCATGGGTCTTCCAGCAGGACAATGACCCAAAGCATACTTCAAATAGCACCCAGAAATGGTCTAGGGCAAAGCACTAGAGAGTTCTGAAGTGGCCAGCAATGAGTCCAGATCTAAATCCCATAGAAAACCTGTGGAGAGATGTCAAAACAGCAGTTGGGAGAAGGCACCCTTCAAAACTGACAGACCTGGATCAGTTGGCAAAAGAAGAGAACAATTCCAGTAGAGAGGTGTAAGAAACTCATTCATGGTTACGGGAAGCGATCGATTTCAGTTATTTTTTCCAAAGGGTGTGCTACTAAATATTAAGTTGAGGGTGTCAATCATTTTGTCCAGTCCATTTTTTGGGGTTCTATGTGCAATGATATCAGATTTGGCTTTTTTTCTCTGCTTTTGTTGTTCTAATGCAAACTAAATAAATAAACATGTGAATACCAAAAGCATTTGGAATTGCAACAATTTTCTGGGAGAAGTGGTGCATTATCTGAAAGAAGTGCAGGGGTGCCAAAACTTTTGGCCATGACTTGTATAAGCCCATATAGGTCAGGTTTCCCAGACCTAGATTGAAGTCTCATCCTAGACTAAAAAAACATTTTCTATGGCGAATTTATTTCTTTAAAATGTAATTTTATTAGCAGGAGAGAACTTGTACAGGGGGGTAAGCAGGGGTGAAGAGGTCTCGGGGTTGGGGTTAGGGTTAGTATAGGGGGGGTAGTGAGGGTGAAGAGGTCTCGGGGTTAGGGTTAGGGTTAGTATAGGGGGGGTAGTGAGGGTGAAGAGGTCTCGGGGTTGGGGTTAGGGTTAGTATAGGGGGGGTAGTGAGGGTGAAGAGGTCTCTGGGGTTAGGGTTAGGGTTAGTATAGGGGGGGTAGTGAGGGTGAAGAGGTCTCTGGGGTTAGGGTTAGTATAGGGGGGTAGTAAGGGTGAAGAGGTCTCTGGGGTTGGGGTTAGGGTTAGTATAGGGGGGGTAGTGAGGGTGAAGCGGTCTTTAGGAGGGACTGTTAAGATGGACTCATGTATGTAATCATATACTACAGAGACAGTGAAACAGTCGGAGGCCCAGATACGAGGTCTACGTATGGGAGGCTGGTGGAGGTAGAAATCGGAGGACGGGCTCATTGTAATGCATGGAACGGAATGAGGAATGGTATCAAACACGCGTCGTTCCGTTCCATGCATTTTAATGAGCCCGTCCTCCGATTTCTACCTCCACCAGCCTCCCCTGATATACTGACTTAATGAGCATTACATAGAGCCATCAAACCCCGACCTCGTATCTGGGCCTCTGACTCTTTCACCGTCTCTGTGTCCCTGTATGTGGTCTGGCTACCAATGACAACAAAATGGCCACCATCCAGGAGTGTTTGAAGTTGCTCACCGGTGACTCACCTGCGGTATGGACAGATAGATCAAAGCCAGGGTGGGGAGCAAAATGTGAGACACACACACACACACACACACACACACACACACACCCTATCTGAGACAGCTGAAGAACTGTTGTTTGATGCTGATGTCAGTCTCAGGCTTCAAACGGCCTGTCGCTCTCCCTCTCTCTGTCTGTCTGTCTAGCACTGGGAGTTTCAGTAGCGGAGGGGCCGTCCATATTAAACAGCTCTGGGCCTGCAGAGCTGCCTGTCTATCACTCACACACACACACACAGTTACAAAGATGCAGACAGACACATACGCACAGAAGCACACATGCGCACACACACACGTGTTAAATTGGGCCGGAGTCGGCACATGGTCATAACGAGAGCCTCGCGTACATGTCGTAAACTCACACCCATTTCAGTCCACGTGTCAAACCTTGTCAAATGTATTTTGGGTAGTCAGATTTTGTCTAATTAATTTAGCATTCCTCATATTTAACGAACCCACAGCCCAGCTCAATTTTGCCTGTGTCCGGGGAAGGGAACAAACATTGTTGTCTAACCATTTTGCCAGCACGTATTTGGCATGTATTTTGTCACGTGTTTTGTCACACACTCATGTCACACACACACACACACACACACACGTCATGTGACTCATGTCTCACACACACACACACACACACACACACACAGAGGAAGGGAAGTACAAACGTGGGGTGGGGGTCGTGGCTGGCATAATGGTGCTGAACTGGAGTCCATGATGGATGTCAACGTTGACAGTGTTCATGCTCTCATTACCTGTGGAACACTGAGACACACACACACACACGTCGAAGCGTATGCACACATACAAATGAGTACTCAGACTTTCACACAAACTCTTACACCCCAACACACACACACACACACACACACACACACACACACACACACACACACTCTCCCTCTCTCCCATCCACTCACACACACTAAGCAATGGGGGGGCGTCTTGGCTTGACGTTGTTCTTTCCTCTGCAGAGCAGACCATTTCCTTGTATAGATTTATCACCAGTGTTGTTCAATTTTGGATAGGGTGAGTGTGTGTATACGTGTGCGCATGTGACATGAGTGTGTGTGTGTGTGTGTGTGTGCGTGTGTGAGGGTGAGTGCTTCCAGTGCCGTGTACGAGGGATGGATACGTGATACAAGGGATGATACTTTTGAGCAGAAAACAAAAGAGGATGCAGTTCCAAAGAGCACACGCTGGCCAACATATTAAGCCTAGGGGACCTTTCAACAAAAGCTATCTTAAAGGAGTCGTCCAACCGCGTTTACAGCCAACATCCAGTACGTCGCACGCACCGCCAAGAAACTCCAACATTATCTGCACATTTAGACCATCTGGAAGAAGCCAGGTCAGATACTTTATCTAGGTTTGGAACTCTGTCCAAAAATGTGTTGTTGACTAAATCTTTAGTATATTCCTGAGAGAGTGGCTAGTTTCTTTAGAGTTCTGTGGAATACTGAGAAAGGATGAGGGGGAGAGGGAGGGAGGGAGGGAGAGAGAGAGGAGGTCTGCAGGGTGTAGAGAGACAGATTAATGAGGTGACAGTGTCCATGTAGGCCAGCAGGGCTTTGGGTCGGTGACACAAGCCAAGCGTTCCCACTGCCTAACACCACACAGAGTCACAGTGCACGCACGCACACACACACACACACACACACACACACACACACACCCAGGCACGCACACACACCCACACCCACACACACACACAAGCACACCCACACGCACGCACACACACACACACACACACGCACACACACACACACACAGCCGCTAGAGAGAGCTGTGGAGGAGGCTAGCAGTCCAGAGATGCCAGCGTTAGCACTTTGGCATTCTGTAGAAATCCTGAGGGGGATCATGGTGCGTTGCATGCATCCACAGTAGTAACTCAGCCCAGCCCTTTATGGTCATGCAGGCTGCCCCTCACCGTACGACCCGTTCACTTCTGCAGGGAACGTACAACTGGAGTGCAACGGTCGCCTATTCGTCTGAAGTACGGCGGCTTTACAGACACTTACTAAACAGCGATTTAACTGGCACGTCTCCCACAAAAAAAAA
>NC_139676.1:13288763-13301263 GCF_951799395.1 Argentina silus
TATTAGGAACACTATACTAGTACTGGTTAGGGCCTCCCTTTGCTCTTTATTAGGAACACTATACTAGTACTGGGTAGGGCCTCCCTTTACTCTCTATTAGGAACACTATACTAGTACTGGTTAGGGCCTCCCTTTACTCTTCATTAGGAACACTATACTAGTACTGGTTAGGGCCTCCCTTTACTCTCTATTAGGAACACTATACTAGTACTGGTTAGGGCCTCCCTTTACTCTCTATTAGGAACACTATACTAGTACTGGTTAGGGCCTCCCTTTACTCTTCATTAGGAACACTATACTAGTACTGGTTAGGGCCTCCCTTTACTCTTTATTAGGAACACTATACTAGTACTGGTTAGGGCCTCCCTTTACTCTCTATTAGGAACACTATACTAGTACTGGGTAGGGCCTCCCTTTGCTCTTTATTAGGAACACTATACTAGTACTGGGTAGGGCCTCCCTTTGCTCTTTATTAGGGTTAGGGTTTGATGTCTTCAATATTAATCTTCAATGTAGAAAATAATGAAAATAACTAAAAACCATGGAATGAGAAGGTGTGTCCAAACTTTTGACCGGTACTGTTATGTATATACGCCGTATCAGTCCATGACTCTGGACGTCACTGCCGTCAGGTGGCCCGCCAGTGACCTCCCATTGTACAGCAGCCCAGGTCTACGTGAGCAGAGCGGAGGAGGGAAACAGCTGAGCTTGCAACTGCCAACCGCCGCACCGCAGATTAAGAAGCGAGGCCACAGACGACCCCATCATCTCTGACAGGTCACATACCTATGCTGTGTGCTGTTTAATCCGCAGGAGAAAGTAGGCCTCGGCGGCTGAGGGCATTATGAGGGCATTATTCCCCTATTTACCGCAAGAGCGAGGCTACAAGGACAGGGGAGGGATGGAAAAAGGAGGAGGAGGAGGAGGAGGAGATGAGAGATGAGTAGGGGGTTAAGGAGGAAGGGAGATTTCTTTCAATGGATAAAAAAAGGAGCTGAAGGACCTTGGTCTCAGCTGGTCTCCAGTCTGAGCCGTGTCTGTTTGATAAAAGTGAATCTAAAAAGGCACATTCCTGGGTGGTGTGTGTGTGTGTGTGTATATATGTATGTGTGTGTGTGCGTGTGTGTGTATGTATGTGTGTATGTGTGCGTGTGTGTGTGTATATATGTGTGTGTGTATATATGTATGTGTGCGTGTGTGTATATGTGTGTGTGTGTGTGTGTGTGTGTATGTATGTGTATATGTGTGTGTATATATGTGTGTGTGTATATGTGTGTGTGTGTGTGTGTGTATATATATGTGTGTGTGTGTGTGCATATATGTGTGTGTGTATGTGTGCGTGTGTGTGTATATATGTGTGTGTGTGTGTGTGTGTGTGTATATATGTGTGTGTGTATATAGTGTGTGTGTGCGTGTGTGTGCGTGTATATATGTGTGTGTGTATATAGTGTGTGTGTATATGTGTGTGTGTGTGTGTGTGTGTGTATATATATGTGTGTGTGTGTGTAAATGTGTGTGTGTGTGTGTTGTAGCGCGGGGAGGGCGTGGGAGGTGGCGTGTTGCTTATCTCCACACAGAGCAGCTATGCTGGGAATGAGGATGCAGGGTTCTGCTCTGGTGATCAAAGCCCTGGCACTGGGAGGCTGGGAGGCTGTGCACTGGGAGGCTGGGAGGCTGTGCACTGGGAGGCTGGGAGGCTGTGCACTGGGAGGCTGTGCACTGGGAGGCTGGGAGGCTGTGCACTGGGAGGCTGGGAGGCTGTGCACTGGGAGGCTGTGCACTGGGAGGCTGTGCACTGGGAGGCTGTGCTCTGGGAGGCTGTGCACTGGGAGCACTGGGAGGCTGTGCTCTGGCTACATCTGCACTCGCCGCGCGGCTAACACACATCATCGGACAACAATGCCAAGAGTGCAGATAAATACCATCGCCACATTAATTCTAACATAACAATCATATACACCGTTTAGCTGACGCCTTTATCCAAGGCCACTTACATTGCAGCGAGTGCATACATTTCAGTATATATGGTCCCAGCGGGAATCAAACCCACAACCTAAGCGTCGAAGCGCCATGCTCTACTGACGGAGCCACAGAGGAGCACATTAGGCAACGTTATGATGGACGATTACTGGATAATAGGAGTACAGTGCATACAATAACGGCCTTATTATACCCTATTTCATTGGTACTTCTCTGTAAGGGAGGGAAGGGGGTGGGGGGAAACTGCCTCTTTGTTGGTACCTTGTTTCACAGAATTAATCTGAGTATTAATTTCACTTCATGTAGGAGGTGTTTTGTATCTGTTATGCTCAAAATCTCACAAATAAATCATACAAAAAAATATATATATAACGGCCTTGGCCTCAAGAGGTTCCCGTTCTGTTAAAATGTTGCTTGCTTTATCGTCTACTCAGGATACCACCTGTTTCTCAGCGCATGAGCTCATCCACCGTTCTCACGTGAGCTGTCGACGTTCGGCGACCAGTGTTCCAACGGGAGATATCTCCCCATCTCCTGATGAACAACCTCATACCACTGTACTGGTGAGCCTCATTTGTAATGCAAAAGCATCCAGTCAGAGTAGGATCCACCCTTGCATAACTTCATATCAGCTAGGATAGCTTCTCATCTATAATGCAAATACAGTCCTCCTTACAATTAGTATGCAGGAACCGCAGCAGACAACTGCCTCTGTGTGTGTGTGTGTGTGTGTATGTATGTATGTGTATGTATGCGTCTATGTGTATGTATGTATGTATGTATGTATGTGTGTGTGTGTGTGTGTGTGTGTGTGTGTGTATGTGTGTGCATCATCATCTAACCACCAGCATTAATTTAATAAAACAGCACCAGAGTGCAAGCCTCTTAATAAGCAATGTGTGTGTGTGTGTGTGTGTGTGCTTCATCTTCCTGCCTCCCATCAGCCCCCCCCCCCTCTCTCTCTCTTCTATACCTCCCTCCCATTTCCTTCATCCATCCGTCTCTCTCTGCCTCCCTCTCTCCTTCCATCTCTCTTTCCCCCCTCCCTCCCTCCCCATCCCCCCATCCCTCTCTGCCCTGTCTGCAGGGGTGTCGTTATCCAGCACCTTGACCCAGACATCACACGGCCAGGCTGAGGGGAGGCAGACAGGGAGACAGGCGCCACAGCCCAGCGCACAGCACCACCGCCAGCCAGGCAGGCTACGAGCCCTGCATCCCAACAGGCCAGAGGGCAGCAGGCAGCAACACGGTGCCACAGCAGCACTGGGCAACACTGCCCCCTCTGGGCCACGAGAGGTACTGCAGCCAGACAGGGAGTTGGAAGAGACAGAAAGGGGAGATTGGTTTCGGATGCATTTTGTGTGTGGGGGAAATGCATTGCGGTGTTGGACTAGCATCTATTAGATAATAAACATTTAAAATGAAAAACATAAGATTAGTACTGCTAATATCAAGGGTAACGAAACTATGAGACAAGCAATTGTGCTTAAAGCTATCAAAGTAATCTGCAAACATCTCAAAAGGAGTATACGGCAACGGAATGGTTTTTTTACCACTTCACTGTATGGGCAGGGTTCCGTCGGAATCCCCCCCCCCCACGAGAATACTAATCAGGTTGACTCAGCAAAGTGGAGTTCCTGTTCCTGTTCCTGGTCTCCAGATGTCTTGGGTGACCTTTTAATTCATCACCCCGCCATGACACAAAACACACTGTCAACAGCCCCACCACAAAGACCCAGCCCTTGCAAAAGCCTAACACACAGGGTTTGAATACAAACAAGGATGGCCCAGTTGGAAGACCCAATGGTCCTGGCTTGGCAGGGCTACTGTCTGCCCTGTCGCATTGCACCACAGCCTTATTGTTTGATGTAGTCCCTTGCCAGATATTTCCACAGACAAACTAGCCCATACTCTCACTCAATGCACTGTCACCTCAAAACCCCACATCCCTGGCTTCCATCCTACTGGGTCCAGTCACAACTCCATTCAAAATCACAATCAGAGTTCACAGAAGTCACCGACTGTCCTTGAGACCTCGTCACTGAAAGAGTTACGTTAACAGAGAGAGTTTCTTAAATGAAAGTAGGGGGGGGGAGACTACGACCAAGTTATGCACTTCAACATCACACCCTAACCACCTCGGGGTACGCGTTGTAGGCTCCTATGAGACAACAGACCGCATTCAAACACGGTCCGCCATTTTGAGGTCCACAGCATAACGCGCCTACGTAGGGAATCCACGTGGCACCTCGAAGACGGGGTCGATTCCCGTAAGAAGCAGTCTGCTGTAGGTCTACGTAGCGTTGTGTTCTGATCTGGTCAGCCCTCTGTACCCCGGTAAACCACAGGCTCTTCCTGCGCAGCGCTAACGTCCCATTACCCGATCAATCACTCGCCTAAATGACCGGACGCTTTGGACGGAGATAAAACCGGTCATGGGGTTGGTGATTCACAGGGGAGAAATGTGGAGAAGCCTTGGGGCTGATCTGATCTGACTACAGGGTCCAGTCAACAGGAGTGGGTGGAAGTTACTCCCACACTTTAATCTCAGGTCAGTTTTCCATCAATCGTTATGGATAAGAGTTGGGGGGTGAGGGGGGGGTAAACTGACCCTGGATCTGTCTCTAAGGAGTGATCAACCACCCACCACTACGACTCTATACACAGGATGTGGTAGGGACTAGGGAGAAGTCCACTCCACTCGGACAGGAATGGGGTAGTATTAATCACTGGGAAGGAGGGAGTTTGAATTGCAATCATTCAACAATGCAATCACTGGTTTGGTGTTTATACAGACCACACTGAGAACACCAGGGGGGTTGGGGGGAGGGGGTCAGTGAAGACATGCCATTGAAAAACGCTTTGCACTGTAGTCAAGGAATAGGCTTACACTGGGTGCAACAACAGCTAGCCTACTCAGTGCATGTTGCTTGACAGTCTTATATACGCCATTTAGCTGACGCTTTTTCCCAAAGCCACTTACATTGCAGTGAGTGCATACATTTCAGTGTATATATGGTCCCAGCAGGAATCGAACCCACAACCTAAGCGTTGTCAGCGCCATGCTCTACCAACAGAGTCACAGAGGACCTCTCGTCTTGGGGTGACGGTATGTTCGTAGGATGATACTCTCACAGAAACCAACACTACGGTTGTTTGGTTGCAGACTTTTAACAGTACAGTAGTCGAGTAGTCCTGCAGGTTGCTGTAAGTATACCAAAATGTGGAGTGGCCCATTCACAATAATCCAGACAGGACGAGCTTCCCTTGGACGAAGACTTAATCAGCGACGACCGGCCTAGAGCTCAGCATCCCTTTGCTAACTCCAACGTACCCTTGGAGCGACATTGAAGTTCTCACAGTAACGGACGAACATCAAAAGCTGCCCGGGCGCTTTGATTAAATCATTTCTCTTTAAAAAGACAGCGGCTTCTTTTAAAATTCAGCGGCGGCGGCAGCAGCTCGTGGCCCCGTGGCAGTGAATTCCAAAGTATATCATCTCAATTTCAAACACCGCGCTAGCATGCGCACTGTGTTTCAGAACAACACTTATCAGTTCAGTAACAGTAATGAACACATTTCTAATAGAGCCCGTAAAAATACTGACTTTGTGAATTATTCCAGGGAAAACTGTTGAGATAACTACAGCAAGCAGGCACATACACTGATCTCTCTGACTCAGACATGAACTCAGTGAACTGAAACTCAAAGCTGAGGGGTGACAGTTATGTCTAACCAACACCGCCACCTAGTGGGCATGACAGGCTATGATCAGAGACGGTTCAGTCCTCTGTGCTTTGTTTTCTTACCCTGGATGGACGACTCGAGTACAAGAATGAGGTATAAGGGGTATTTGTTGAAACGCATGGTTTATTGTCATCTTAAGGTCAAGAACAGCGGGATGGCAGGACTATTTTACTAACATATCTCTTCATTCACCAGTACTGAGAGTTGACCGAAAGCTGGGTCCTCCTGCCTCTTAGATCTAAACTTCTTCAGAGGGCCGTAGTCATGACAACTTGACCTCGCCTCTCCATAGGCTCAAAATCAGTCCAATCAGGGAAGAGTCCGTTTGAGAATCCAAACATATCAGCGGAGCAAACTTCATCTGATTCTAATCCATATACCCTCTCTTTCTTAACAAGGACTTTCATTTTACAGAGAAGGAGCAATTGGAGGAGGAGCATTGCTTAAAATAAAATAATAACACAAACGATTGTTTCACTATTTGTTTAGTCCATACCTCCCCCGTTCGAATTCATTCAATAGAAATCATGCTATGTAACAAACTGTACATACTAAAATTATTATCACTGCCAACAACAGTGGTTAGCAACAGAAGGGAAATGTCGTTGAATAAACTAAACTAAAATCATTCCTAAGAGCTCACAATTGAAAGGGGGAACTAAATAAAACGGGACTGGATGAAACCGGAACCGGAACACGACCTTTACTCCTCAGCGTCTGCGAACTGGTCGGCCACGATGCAGTTGATGTGCTGGGTCCAATTGACGGGGCGGAGGTGGTGGCGAGCCGGGCTGTAGTTATCAGTCAGGTGTGGGCAGTGGGTCTGGGTCTGTTCCAGGCTCATCCCCCGGAGGGCAAAACACACCACATCCTCAGGGCCTATGGGTGGGGTGAGGTGGTTGTGGAGTGAGGTGGTTGTGGGGTGAGGTGGTTGTGGGGTGAGATGGTTGTGGAGGGCGGTGGTTGTGGGGTGAGGTGGTTGTGGGGTGGGGTGGTTGTGGGGTGAGGTGGTTGTGGAGGGAGGTGGTTGTGGAGTGGGGTGGGGTCGGGTGGTTGTGGAGTGGGGTGGGGTGGGGTGGTTGTGGAGTGGGGTGGTTGTGGAGTGGGGTGAGGTGGTTGTGGAGTGGGGTGGGGTGGTTGTGGAGGGAGGTGGGGTGGGGTGAGGTGGTTGTGGAGTGAGGTGGTTGTGGAGGGAGGTGGTTGTAGGGTGGAGTGGGGTGGGGTGGTTGTGGAGTGAGGTGGGGTGGGGAGTGAGGTGGTTGTGGAGGGAGGTGGTTGTGGGGTGGAGTGGGGTGGTTGTGGGGTGAGGTGGTTGTGGAGTGGGGTGGTTGTGGGGTGGGGAGTGAGGTGATTGACTATACAAAAAAGTGTTGATGTCAAGAATCCTGAGTCCTAATCTGCTATGAACTTGAGAAACTGCTGAGCAAACGAATGGGACGGTGCTGTTAATCAGTAAGGACACTGTGACACAACAAACAGTCCTGTGTTCTATGGTTCTATGGCCAAATAGGCCTCGTTCTGGCTGTGACATACAGTAGTGCATTAGTAGGGGAACTCTTGTGACTCCTTACCATAGGGATCCAGTCCATACAGCCCCTGTCTGTGGTCTGGCGGTGTGACGTTGCGTACGTCCTTCTCCCAGTCCTCTTCCTCGCGGGGCAGCAGGGGCGGCGCTTCAGGCAAAGGCGGAGCTTTCGGTTTCTTCCTCCACCTCCACCTGTTATTCCTCGACCCGGACCTCCATCTCTGCTTCTTCTCTGTGGTGTCTGCTGTTTCGCTGGCTCGGCCCACAGGGTTACTGACCGTCTGAGGCATCCTCTATGTTCCTGGCTCCCTCCTCCCACCTACGACTGGGCTGCTGGCCCAGGAGAGACAAAGAAGACCATTGTATTTCAACTCCATTCACACTTTTACTTCACTTTCTACTTTATTGTTCTGTTGGTATGTTTCTGTCAAGTGCGAGACAACCAGGGCACGTACAGTCGTGGTAAACCCTGAACATCAGGGATTGAATAGGTGGGTAAACCCTAGTGCAAATAACACTGGCCCATCAGATAAGGTGGGTAAACCTTATTCACCAGAGTTGAACCTCCACCACATCTCTGGAGACAACAACGAGTCTCAGTAGTAGTAAAAGCAGCCTTAAAGCTGACTACAGGCCGGCATTCTTTCCTGCTGTATTACCTCTCAGAATGTGTGTGCTCCGAGCGGCATATAGCAGTGAAAATGCGTTGAGAAATATTCAGAAGCCACCATAATTTGGTGACATTTAGACAACTTCTTGTATTTTTGTGTCAGTGGCACACACGGTAATCCGCTTTAGCAACACAATCACAAACCATGGCTGTGCGGGCGGATTCTCCAGAGACCCTAGCCAACAGGTCAAAGAAGACATCCTAGCTGGGTTTGAAATGCAACTGACATCAATCAATATGGCAAAATACCAACACATTATAATTTTGCAATACTGGAATTCGCTACATGCACTTTTGCTAATTATCTTCCGGGTGCTAATTGATTGAATCATGGCCAACTGATTAAATTACTTCTTAACTTCGTATTACAGGACCGGGCCACATTCCACATTAACGATATAGTGGCCAACAGTGACCAAATACGTTTAAGTTTCGGAAAAATGCGTTTGTAAAGGCTAAAATTGACAAAAATGATTGATAATTGTTGAATTGTTCGTGTGCTTACTCGTCTCCCTCTCGCTGGCTCGGACAGCAACCGTCAACCAGCACGTTGTGGTGCGCGTGTCATCCACACGGGGCACTGCTCTGACCCTCTTGACCCGAACACTCAATATTTCAATATCATAAAAAAAAGAAGTCCTACTAATAATATATACACAATATAGTGATAATAATAAAACATAAAATAATGATTGGCTTTCATGTTACCTGCCCTGAACATTACAGCATAGTCCTGTGTAGCATTACTTCTAATCATAGCCTAATACAGTTGTAATGAAGTCCAGAATGATAGCAGTCAAGAGCCTATTAATTCTGTATTGGAGGAGAGAGCACCAGAGCTGGAAATAGATCGTCTTCTTCTCCAGAGGTCTCCCGGTCCCCTCAGTCATTTTTCAATGGCTGTAAAATGTAGGTCATCATGATGGGGATCACACTAAGTGGAAACCCCCAATGAGGAATACATGATAAATGGAATTGATGGCAACCACCCAAATTTACACTAAATTTACAGTATATTATATTATTATTATTATTATATATATATATATATATATATATATATATATATATATATATATATATATATATATATATATATATATATATATATATATATAGTGTGTGTGTGTGTGTGTGTGTGTGTGTGTGTGTATATATACACACTATATATATATATATATATATATATATATACATATATATATAATGTATATATATATATGTATATATGTATATATCAATGTGGTAAAGGCTATTATTACAAAAAAAACGGATCTTTTCATTCATAAAGTAAACACCCATCATATTGAAGTCATGCCAGGGTCAATCTCTTTATTTACAGCGTAAATTATGTACATCACAATTGCAGATATTAAAGACCTCACATCATTAGCCTACTGTAGACCTAGATGTGTGTTATTACCATAGATTAAATCTATCGGTTCTTACACAGTCCAGCCGTACAGTAAGTGGTTCAGTGTTGCAGTAACAATGGTAGATTAGTATAGAAAACAGACACAGGTAACAGAAGATGCAATATCAATATCCCAACCCTGTTTAACAAACCTCTCTCTATCGGAACCAATAGGAGATAGGATGAAAGTCAATCATTGTTCATTGAAGGAAGTCTTCAGAGCTATTTCAGGAGGAAATTCATACAAAAAAAGTGAGTAATACGCATTTATTTTTGATGATTGGAGAAACTTGTGACAGAACAGTCAACAGTCAACCAATGAGATGTCATTGGTCACTGGTCACCTTCTCCTCCTCTCACACATTACAGAGAGAAGGACCCGACGGGGACGAGGTCAAATTAAGCAAGTGTCTTTCTAGGTTGTATAAACAAACCATTTACAGTAAATACTAAGCGAAATGTAATCGAGAAATGGAGAAATGTAATATTGCTAACCACTAAATGTCTGTATTGGAAGACGGGGGCAACCATATCAAAATAGAAAACACTTTGAGGGATGCAGTAGAGAAAAACGACCTGAAAAGCAACGGACTGTCTTACCATTTCTAAGAGACAAATTAACAGTAAAACAAGGAATAAGACACAGCATTCACAGAGATAGGTCACCACGGTTACAGACAAAACAAAATATTTCCCCAACGCTCATCCACAGCTAATAAAATAGCATTGTGCCTTAACTGACTGTTTTATATGCCCACATAAGCTAGTTAGATTACCTTGCCGTTTCCTGATAAAACAGTATAAAAGAGTACCCATCGCCCTGTCTGTAAAAGTGTGTTGTGAGTGGCACGTGAATACGAATCACAACTATTCCTGTACAACATTTACAAGTCATGAAAATCGCTCAGACACAGATTTGAATGCAAACTGTAAAAAAGCTTCACGAAGCCGGCTAAACACGTCATATCTCGAAAAACTAACTAAACTAATATTATGATAGATAAGAAGGTGTTAAAGGCACAAATACCAGAAAAGGTGAGAACATGCAAAAAGAAAACTTCTTTTTGTGCAAGGAGGCAAAACTTAAGTTCAGAACAATTTAGTTTACAGTAGATCATCGTTAATGATTCACAGTTACCCTAACAGTGTCCTCTTATACGGCCACTCACACTGTGTTACGCTTGAAAAATATCTCAACAAAATGTAGACCTGTACACACAAAAAACCTTAGGTTTTACAGAGGGTGAAATGCTACGTGATACATTCATGATATTTACAGTATCCAAGCCACAGGGCAAACAGTACCCAAATACTCTGTATCGTATAGACCCCGGTGTGGTCGCTATTCCAGTTATTCGTACCAAACAGTACGTGATCAGGTCCTCTAATGCATTTTCTACTGTTCCAAAGTAACGTAGTATACTACAGTATCATGCATATATATATATGTGTGTATTTGCATGATACTGTAGTATATTGTATATATATATATATATATATATATATATATATATATATATAATGTTACTGTATAACGACAGTATGACAGTATGTTATAGAGATGATGGGGGTGCTCCTTTGAGTCCCATTGACATGGCTAAACACCCCTTAAACCAGAGGAATCCAGATGAACCCTTTTTGAAAATGCAGAATACATTCTATTCTATATATATATTCTATACATTCACATCCTGTTTGTGTTCCACTTGTGCGCTTTTTCATTGTTACATTGTTTTGCAATTGACAGCCTGCGCTGACATGGTGTGCAACCAGGGCCATGCATTACTATGGCCAGAGCCATGCATTACTATGGCTCCAGGTCTGGTTCCAGACACCGATCTAAAAGATCGTATAGATATAGGTTGTGTAGATCGGCGGTTCCAGTTCTGTTGAGTGGCAGTGTCAGACACAGGGACATAACGCATGCCAGTAGGCTAATAGCTTTTACAGTGCTAAAGGACGACTAACTTCCATTGTAGACATGACTGGTTTGTAGATATTCCAACCGATTTAGAACCACTTACTATGAGCCTTCATAACGACAGTTATAGCCTCTCCAGCGCACCATTGAGGAGCCGCTGCGTAGGTCAGCCGTGGCTCTCTGCACACGGCCATTCTGTGCCATCGTCTCATCTCGTTCCCTGGAAGACACTTCCCGCCATACGGCCTTCATACTTCCCCCGTACCCTCTTTGACTTCGCTAAACCAACACACCTCACCGAGCCGTGCTACCTCTCACCGCCTGCATCATCATCATCATCGTCATCGTCATCGTCATCATCATCATCATCACCAACAGCTTCTGATGTGGAGATCAGAGTGTGTGACACACTCCTCTTCCTCTATCTCTGTTGTGTGCACAAACGCACGTCTCTAGACTTTCTTCATCTTTCTTCGTCATCATCATCATCATCATCATCATCATCATCATCATGGACATGCCTGAATCACTGAATCCCTTCCCAGATACCTGTCCTCAGCGTTCAAACACAGACCCGCATTAAGGAAATTATGGGGATAGAACTATCTACGACATAACAGAGCTCTGTCTGTCTGTCTGTCTGTCTGTCTGTCTGTCTGTCTATCTGTCTGTCACACACCGTGGAAACAACACATCCTGTTGCAGTTAAAACATCCAGTAGCTTTGTGTTCACATTGTTCCTACATACTCAGCTAAAGTACATACATCCAGTGTTAAACAGCAAATTAATGCCCTCCATATTTAAAGCCCATTATAATGCCTTTTTCCAGTAACAATTCACCCAGACTGCTTTCAAGACTGTGGCTGAGGCGAAAGAGCAAAACAATGGAGAAAACTGACAAAAGTGCATGAGAAGGATATCATCATGAACATCTGTTCATGAGTCACAGAAGTACAGCAGGACAGTGAGCGACACACTGAAACTCCCTTTAGTAAACAAACACAGAAAATCCCCTTTAGTTCCATTCGGCTGAGAGAGACCAGTTCAGACACTTTCACCCCCGTGGCGGTAGGGGGCGCCGTCTAGCTGTCTATCTGTCCCAGCGTGGCTCATTTTCATGCCCCAGTCCCCGTTCCCCCGACCCTGCCCCCCAGTGTGGTGGGATGTCTAGGTCTTGATCTCCAAGATGGAGGGGTTGTGGTCCAGGATGGAGAGGATGATCTTGTCCATGTACTGTCGGAG